>NC_139550.1:799702-940857 GCF_965153285.1 Podarcis tiliguerta
GCTCGGGACGCGCGAGAGGCGGCTGCTGCCTGCGATTCTGGCGGCGCGCTCGGCTCTCTCCTCCTCTTCCGGAGAGAAGTTTTGCGCGCCTTGGAGCCATGGATCCGCCGGGCTCGGCTGCCGGGGAAGCGGGCCGGGGGCTGCCCGGAGCTTCCTTCCCGGCGCTGGAGCGGCAGTGGCTGCAGGCGCTGCGGGGAATCAGCGGGAGCGACGAGGAAGCGGCGGGCGCCGCGCTGCGCTGCCTGATGCGCGGGAGCCAAAAGGACCTCTTGCAATTGCAGGGCTACAGGTGAGGGAGCCAGGGGCACGGGGAATGTCGGAGCTGGAATATATATATATATATATATATATGTGTGTGTGTGTGTGTGTGTGTGTGTGTGTGTGTGTTAGATATATAGGGTTTTCTTGGGAGAAAAGCAATGACAAACCTAGACAGCATCTTAAAAAGCAGAGACATCACCTTGCCAACAAAGGTCCGTATAATTAAAACTATGGTTTTCCCAGTAGTGATGTATGGAAGTGAGAGCTGGACCATAAAGAAGGCTGATCGCCAAAGAATGGATGCTTCTGAATTCTGGTGCTGGAGGAGACTCTTGAGAGTCCCATGGACTGCAAGAAGATCAAAGCTCTCCATTCTGAAGGAAATCAGCCCTGAGTGCTCACTGGAAGGACAGATCCTGAAGCTGAGGCTCCAAGACTTTGGCCGCCTCATGAGAAGAGAAGATTCCTTGGAAAAGACCCTGATGTTGGGAAAGATGGAGGGCACAAGGAGAAGGGGACGACAGAGGACGAGATGGTGGGACAGTGGTCTCGAAGCTACCAGCATGAGTTTGACCAAGCTGCGGGAGGCAGTGGAAGACAGGAGTGCCTGGCGTGCTCTGGTCCAGGGGGTCACAAAGAGTCAGACACGACTAAACAACAACATAGGTTCCCCATTGGTCGGAGAGAATAGCAGAGGCCAACCAGAGAATATTGAGAAGCAAAGCAGCTAGTAAGCTTGATCTTTATTGATCTGTTGCAACAGGGTGCTCCCCTCATCCGCAGGAGAGAGGAGGAACTCTATATGGGCTATAGGGGCTCTTGGATACCCCATAAGGGAAAAGGGCAATTTTTCTTACAACAAAGGGACCGCCAGGTCATGTAGCTGAACCCCCTGCGATGCAGGAATCTCAGAAAGATCACAAATGTCAGGTTGTGCACTTAGGCAGGAAGAGCCAGGTGCACAAATACAAGATGGTAAAAGGTATATTTCACATATTGTTCACTAACTTTGTGTCCTCTTGTGAAATTTTGAAATCAGTTTTCTGAAGGGTATTTTAGTAATCATTGTAATTTTTAATAAGTTTCTGTTTTATTATTAAATGCTGGTATTTCAAGAGTTAATTTTATTGTGTATTATTAAATTCTAATACATTATTGAATGTTACTTTGCTTATTTTAAAGTTATGTTTTTATTATGATTTTGGATTTCATCAGATTATTAGTGTGCACTTTGTTGTATATTTTGTTGTTGTAAACTGCCTTGTGTTTAGTAATATAGAAAGGTGGTATACATATTAAAGGTGAAATGAAAATGAAATGAGTACAATGAGGCAGCTTAAAAGGTATTGAGACCTATTCCTTTGGCTGATTCCCCCCCCCCCAAGCTGAGCCAACTATTTTTTTTATGTATGTATTTTTTAATGGATGAATATTGATTCTTACGTCTAGATATCTTGCGGAATTCTAGGTGGAAAGTCAAAATTTTGTTTCCTAAATCAATCATTATTTCCCTTCCAGCCTTATTTCTGTCTCTGACCTCCAGTCTCAACAGCGGATGCCTTGCTGCAGTCATCTAACCTGGAGCTCCGATGAATTCAGGGAATGGGTTCGCCAAGGTGAAGGCGTCTTGTCTAACCAGAGAAGGTTGCAACGGACACACTTGATACTCGTGGGCTACTTGACGGATGAAAGACTTGGGGAGAAAGAGAAGTTGGTGGATGGTAGCTTGTATGTGCGAGACAACACTGGCGAGTTGCCCTGCACGGTACGGCTTGAGGACTGCCTTCTCTTTTGCTTTCTAACACGGTTTCTAACAAACAGAGATGCGGGTGGCGCTGGGGTCTAAGCCACTGAGCCTTTTGGGCTTGCCGATCTGAAGGTCGGTGGTTCAAATCCCCACGACGGGGTGAGCTCCCGTTGCACTGTCCCAACTCCTGCCAACCTAGCAGTTTGAAAGCACACCAGTGCAAGTAGATAAATAGGTACTGCTGCGGCGGAAAGGTAAACGCCGTTTCCGTGCGCTTTGGCTTTTGTCGCGGTGTCCCATTGCGCCAGAAGCGGTTTAGTCATGCCGGCCACATGACCCAGAAAGCTGTCTGTGGACAAACGCCGGCTCCCTCAGCCTGAAAGTGAAATGAGCGCCGCAACCCCATAGTCGCCTTTGACTGGACTTAACCATCCAGGGGTCTTTTACCTTTACCTATTCAGAGTACCAATTTCATAGAAAATGTGTTCCTAATAGAGTCTCTTTCTCTCTTCGCTTCAGCTCCTGCGTTTTAAGCTTGAGTGGCTAGGGTGTCTGTTGCTGTTTCCCAGCTGGATATATATCCCCAAAGCAGGCAAGAGCACAGCTGGGTATTTGGAGATGATGCAAGACCCAATCCAAGTGATGCCTGGTCCAGAGAAAACTCTTGATGTCCTCCCTGTTTTCTACCCGAGACAAGCTGCACAGCTGCTCCATGCCAGGTAAAGGTTCAGTATTGCCTGCCAAGTACTTCCAGCAGCCATGATTGTTAGACCGGTCGTTGTCTTCCACCAAAAGCTGTCTGAGAAAATGAATACAGTCGTAACTTGGATCCCAAACGCCTTGGTTCTTGGACGTTTTGGCTCCCGGATGCCGCAAACCTGGAAGTGACTGTTCCGGTTTGCAACCTATTTTTGAAAGCTGAATGTCCGACGGAGTTTCCTGCAGCTGATCAGAAGCCGCGCTTTGGTTTCTGAATGTTTTGGAAGTCGAACAGACTTCCGGAATGGATTCCATTTGACGTCCGAGGTATGACTGCACAGAAATATGATGTTCCACAAGCTTCTGTTGGAGTGGTGAATTACTTGGCTTAAATAAAGACAAGTCATTCAAGCTTGTAACGTAAATTATTTTCCTGCCTTTGGCAGAACGTAACCTAGAGAAGGATGGTCTAGCCAGATTTGTTGCTGCTGTTGCAGTTCTCTGTTTATATAGGTAGACCCACCTTGGTATGATCTGCTTTTTTTTTTTAGGCCACAATATAAGGAGATCGCAAATCTGAATGTGGCAGGTGAACTGTGTAGGCTGAGCACTATTCTCTACATCCACAAAAATACCTTCTTTTTCATCTTCCTGAAGTGCTTTAGTTCAGCTACGTGTATCCCGGTATTTGTGCAGGTAAGCTGTCCCAGAAAATTCACTGTTACACCTGTACTGTACAGTAGCTCAGCCAAGCTGAGTCAGAGCTATGTTTCTTTTCTACGTTTCAAAATATTGCCTCTACACGAAGAGTTCATATTGCAATATATTCATTATGTAGAAGGTCACATTCACGATGTAAAGTTACAGTCGTACCCTGATTTTCGAACAGTTTAGTTCTCAAATGTTTTGGCTTCCAAATGTTGCAAACCTGGAAGTGACTGTTCCAGTTTGTGAACTATTTTTGGAAGCCGAAGGTCCAACGGGGCTTCCACAGCTTCCGATTGGCTGCAGGAGCTTCCTGCAGCCAATCAGAAGCCGCGCTTTGGTTTCCGAACATTTTGGAAGTCGAACAGGGTTCAAATCTCCCAGGCGCATTTTTGCAACAATGAAATTCATTAGTGCGAGCAGTTTCTGAGCTCTGGGCACAGTACTGCACCAAAGATTTCAGATTAAAGCTGCAGAGTAGAAGGAAAGGAGGACCTTTTTTTGCCTCCCCACTTCCAGCTACGCTCTCAAGACTGGAGAAGAGGCCTTCTTAAGAATATTAAGGGGGTTGGCAGGGGAAGGACTAGACCATGTGAAAAGTGAACATAATATTTTAGCTGCAGCTCATTCATTTTCAGCTCTGTATTCTTGTTATAAAAAAGTGCACCTAGACATTTTGTTGTTGCGCCCATAACCTAGGTTTAAGGTGCCATTTAGCTCCTGGCTTCCACATCTCAGTTTCTAACACTGGTACAGTCATCTTAGAGGTGCTATGTATCTGCCGTGACCCATAAATACCAGCTGAGATGCATCTCAGCTAGTTTTGAGGCTGGTGGATAAGGCTCTTGTTGGAAGAATATATTTCTTGAGAGTGTGCTGAATTCTGACTCACCTTCTGGTTTTTCTGTCCTAGAGATCTTCCCAGTTGGTTTGGCATCACGTGCTACAGCTTGGGCATCGGTATGTCCTCACTGCTCTTAAAACAGCTTGCCTTAAAGCTTCTGGATTGAGGGTATTCATCACCAGCTCCTCCTCACACCTTCTACCTTACTGTACGGAACGAGTGAAGGAGCAATCTTTGGACAGTACTTCAGAAGGAAGTCCAACTGTGTCTGTTTCCACCAAGGCCTGTGAGCAGCTTAGCAGCTCGTTGGAGTTGGAGGAGGAAGCAAAGACGGTGGTTCCAGCTCGGAAGTCCCAGATGATCTCCTATGCAGTAAGCAAGCAGTATCTCCTGCACAGAGAGAACCTCACCCTGAAATTGGTTCCTCTACCTTGGGATTCAAGAACGTGTCTTTGGATTTCTCCAGAACAGGGCACATCGTTAGTAATGTTTCCTTTCTCTGTTCCTTTTCCAGGGCACTATCACCCAGGTGCTAAATGCCCAAGCTGGGCTCTATGAACTGGACAACAAGTTCACTCTGTGCCTTGCTTATCAGCAGATGTTGAATTATGGCCGTGGGCTCCGACCAGGAGCAGGTGTAGAGGTGAGACTAAGGTCCTAGAGTTGGCGCTTTAAGAAGAAGTAGGGTTGGGTGACATCACCTAGAGACAACACCTTGACAACAAAGGTCCGTATAGTTAAAGCTATGGTTTTCTCAGTAGTGATGTATGGAAGTGAGAGCTGGACCATAAAGAAGGCTGATCGCCGAAGAATTGATGCTTTTGAATTATGGTGCTGGAGGAGACTCTGGAGAGTCCCATGGACTGCAAGAAGATCAAACCTCTCCATTCTGAAGGAAATCAGCCCTGAGTGCTCACTGGAAGGACAGATCCTGCAGCTGAGGCTCCAAGACTTTGGCCACCTCATGAGAAGAGAAGACTCCCTGGAAAAGACCCTGATGTTGGGAAAGATGGAGGCACAAGGAGAAGGGGACGACAGAGGACGAGATGGTGGGACAGTGTTCTCGAAGCCACCAGCATGAGTTTGACCAAACTGCGGGAGGCAGTGGAAGACAGGAGGGCCTGGCGTGCTCTGGTCCAGGGGGTCACGAAGAGTCAGACACGACTAAATGACTAAACAACAAGGGTTGGGTGATATCTGGTTTTCAAGATCATAAATATATCGCACCTAAATACTACGATATGCTGATATATCGCAGTGGCGATGTATGTCAGCTGCTTCTTCCTCCCAACCTTAGAGAAGGAAAAAGCAGCTGAGACACATCGCTCAACCCTGCTGTGCAAGCCCCCATGCTGCTCTATCTCACATGAGCTGGGAAGGGACCAGGGCTTTGTTGAACTCAGCTGGGGGTGGGAAGCAAGCCCCTCTGCTGCTGGGGCTCACACGAGCCAAAGGGGCAGGGAGCAAGATTTTAAGCAATCTTGCTTAAAATGTATATAGGAAGTGCAGTGTAAGCGATGGAAGTCAATGAAATTTCATTATTATTTTCATATTGAGATATTTGTAGAATAAATTAGGAAGGAATTCTTCCAACTTTTCTTCTTCTTTTCTCTTTATTTTTTCTTCTTTTTTCTTTTCTTCTTTTTTTCTCTTTTGTTCCTTTTTCATGTATACAGTGGTACCTCGGGTTAAGTACTTAATTCGTTCCGGAGGTCCATACTTAACCTGAAACTGTTCTTAACCTGAAGCACCACTTTAGCTAATCGGGCCTCCTGCTGCCGCTGCCCAATTCTTGTTCTCATCCTGAAGATTGATAGGGTGGTACTCAGAGATTATACAGAGTGCACTTAACATTCTTCCAGTCTGCGGTGATAAAGAGAGGATGTATATAGTTAGATAGGAAGGTCATGACATCACTTAGACATTCCGAGCTATCCGAGCTATCCGTGCCAGGGTAGCTTGGAAGGGAATGTACAGAAATACCACCTATGCAGGATCTCTAAGAAAGCAACAGGAAAGCAATACTCTACACTCCGCTAACCCAGAAATAGTGCTTCAGGTTAAGAACTTTGCTTCAGGATGAGAACAGAAATCGTGCAGTGGGAGGCCCCATTAGCTAAAGTGGTACCTCAGGTTAAGAACAGTTTCAGGTTAAGAACGGACCTCCAGAACGAATTAGGTACTTAACCCGAGGTGCCACTGTAGCTTTCAGAACTCACTGTTTCCTTGATGCTGATCTGTCCACTTGTCTTTCAGCTCCAAGACGTCCACCTTGTGCAGAAGCCCTTGGCTGCCTCGCCTTCCGTCCTTGGAGCTTGCCTGCGCAGCGTGGTTGTGCTGAAGAGCTTTTCGCCGTGCAGCACGTTATACCAGCCTGTAGCCTTATTTGGGAATTTTTATATTCAGCTGCTTTTGCGTTTCAATTTGAGCCTGCCGCTCTATATCTGGCTGGTCAGCTTGCTAGAGACCTTTGAGCAGAGGTGAGTGACGTGTAGGTGCGTCCCCACGAGGCAAGACGCAGCGATCACAGCAAGAACCTTTTTTGAACTACATCACTGGGAAACGGGGGCAAAGCAACTGTTTATATACATTCACGGTGTGTCAAGTGTGGAGACAATTTCCAGAATGGTAGGCATTAAACAGCAAATAATTCTTGGCCTTTTATGCCTTGTGGACCCAGAGCATTAGCACAATAAGCAGAACAAAATCCCATTGATGCCAGTATTTGTGCTGTAAAAAACTTAGATGTAGGCATTTGGGTGATGAAAAGACTCCTTCATTTTCTTCCTGTAAAATATTGTGTGTGTGTGTGTGTGAGAGAGAGAGAGGTGTGTGCACAGTCCACAAGATTTGATTTGCATCTGCAGCTTTGGGAAGCAGCCTGATACATTTCAGAGCTGCCCTGTTCCTTTTCAATTCCATGTATTATTCTGGACCAAATTAGATCAGTTTAAAAATAAGTTGTGTTTGCCTCTCACTGTCTTAAAAGCTTATAACAGATTAAAACTCTGACCCAACCCCTGGTAATTTTACGTACTGTAGAAGATGGCAGTTAATAACATAGTAATGAAGAACTTGAGGCCAAAGTGGGAGGGTAACAAAGGACTTCGATCACAGAAGGTATAAAATGTTCCATTGTGTGGGAATATCTTAGACTGACCTTTTCTTGGATGTGTCCATTCACATCCCATATCCTTTTCCCTTACTGTTCTCTCGGCTTGTTCTGTGCTTCCTTCCTACTATCTCCACCTGTGCATTTCCCCCTTCCTGGAGTTTTTATTTGAGGGTTACTTGAACCTGGCAGACGCTAATGCAGCCATAATTCCTCCTAGGTTTTGTATCCTTCCGCACCAGCAGTCCTTGCACTGCCTTAGCCACCAAGCCCAGGCAGCAGCAGAGAAGTTTATTGTTCCTATTCTGAATGTTCTGGTGCCGCTCGGAAAAGAAGAGAGAAACATCCATCAAGAGATTCTGGCGGAAGAGCACCACTGCCCCCTGCAGCAGGTAACTCTTCTCCTGACTGTGCAGGGACGCGGGTGGTGCTGTGATCTAAACCACTAGGCCTCTTGGGCTTGCCAATCGGAAGGTCGGTGGTTCGAATCCCTGTGACAGAGTGAGCATCACACCCCATAGTCAAATTCTTCTGGACTTAACTGTCCAGGGGTCCTTTACCTTTAGCTCCATGAATGGAGGACTTGCTAGTAATGTTGAGAGGATGTCTAAACCGATCGGAAGGTCAGCGGTTCGAATCCCCTCAACGGAGCAAGCTTCCGTTGCTCTGTCCCAGCTCCTGCCAACCTAGCAGTTTGAAAGCACACCAGTGCAAGTAGATAAATAGGTACCGCTCTGGCGGGAAGGTAAACAGTGTTTCTGTGCGCTCTGGTTTCCGTCACGGTGTCGCATTGCACCAGAAGCGGTTTAGTCATGCTGGCCACATCACCTGGAAAGCTGTCTGTGGACAAATGCCGGCTCCCTTGGCCTGAAAGCGAGATGAGTGGTGCAACCCCATAGTCACCTTTGACTGGACTTAACCGTCCAGGGGTCCTTTACCTTTTCTTACTCCTGATTGTAGCCCCGAGTGCTTCCGTCTCTTCCTGGAGATAGAGGATAATTTGACGCTCTCAATCCTTTCCTAGTATCAGATTTTGGAGCCGCCATGTCAGATTCCGCCTTTCTCTCTGCTGTCTGACATGGCTGAGAAGAAGGGCTGGGAAAGCCTCAGTCCCCTGCAACAACTGAACTCAGCCCCCGAGCTCTGCAACGTAATCGCTGAGGAGCTGAATCGCAGATTGGGCTGGTCCTACTCCAGTTTCTCTGCTGAGAGCTTTCAGCCTCGGGTGGTAAGTGCTAAATTCAGCTTCCTAAAAGCAGCAACGTTTCTGAACTTGCTGGGGGTTAAACTGGATGACCCTCTGTCAGGGACCGTGCTGAGGAAGGCTGCACTGAGGAGAAATGGTGGGAGCCATCCCCTCCCTCTGCTCCTGCTCCTGAATCTTCCCAGGAGCAGGAGGACAATATAGATTTGGAACAGTGGTTTGCAGAGGGGCTTAGTTCAGACAGCGGTAGTTGGGAATAACTGGATGGGGAGCGGTTAGGAGAAGAAACACTGGAAGGAGCGTCTCCACCCCCATCGTTCTACCCAGACGCTGAGGTCCAGCGCCGAGGGCCTTCTGGCGGTTCCCTCACTGCAAGTAGTGAGGTTACAGGGAACCAGGCAGAGGGCTTTCTCGGTAGTGGCGGCCGCCCTGTGGAACGCCCTCCCATCAGATGTCTAGGAAATAAAGAACTACCAGACTTTTAGAAGACATCTGAAGGCAATCCTGTTTAGGGAAGCTTTTAATGTTTGATGTATTATGGTATTTTAATATTTTGTTGGAAGCCGCCTAGAGTGGCTGGGGAAGCCCAGCCAGATGGGCGGGGTATAAATGATAAATTATTATTATTATTATTATTAAAAGAGGGGTTTACAGATTTACAGTCGTTGGACAGCATTCCTCCAGCACCCTCCCCAAGGTTGAGAAGAGCTCAGAAACTCTCAGAACAGAAAGCGCAGAGGGTACAAGCTCAGATTACAAGATGTAGGAGTGACGTAGATCAATAGAGACGGAAGGGGTGTAAGCCTTAATTGGGAGCACCGCCATTCTGGGTAGATGCTTTCTTTTGTCCTTTGCTGTGTTTTTTAAAGAGACTAACTGGTAATAATTCCCTTTCATTTGATCTGCTCACTAACAGCCATGGGGGAGGAAGCCAATTCCCTGAAGCGTGACACCCTCAGGGGTCCCTTCCAACTCTACAATCTGCAACCCTGTGATTTTAAGTGCTTTGCACACTCCCATCGTGTTATACAAATGCTTATTATTTCATTACAAAGAGATCCCTGGAAAATGTGTGGGAATAGCATCATTTAATCATTATGACTCGTCCGTGTTCTTCACCTTTTCCTTTTCTTTTCTCTTTTTTGGGTGGGTAGGTGTTGCTCGGGTGGCTGGACTCTTCCAGCAGTGGCTCCCTCAAGTTACAAGACAGAAGCAAAGCAGTCCCTTGTATAATATTCCACAGAGATGGCCGGCCGTTTGCTGATACGTCTTTAGTAGGTGTGTCCATCCTATATCGATTCTGTGATTTGAGTGCTCTTAAAAACCAACAATATGATGCTGGCTCTTAGGACTTAGAAAATTATTACACAGCTTTGATTTTAAGAGGATAGCTTTCTTCAAAAGAAACCATTGTATTGGACCTTTAAACAAAAACCATGGGAAGATAGATTAGCACGTAGTAAGAACATAGTATAGTATTCTAAACCAATTTCCAAAATACAATACTAAGACAGCTTTTACATTTGAACAAAATTGCCAAAATAGATTGTTACACATCACGATAAAAAGGTCTGACACCAGACAAGGAAACCAAATAGCCTGCTCTTAGCCATGCAATCTTCACCAACCAAGTCAAGAAAATGCATTTTTTTAAAACCAGCTTTGTATTAATTATGAAGCACGGAAACAAATATTTGCAATTCCTTGGACTTCAGAAAGGGGTGAAATAATGTTGCCTTTAATTTTAAAAGGGCTCTTGATTATCTGTGGTTTAATCTTGCTTTGGGTTCTAGCTCTGGAGAAGGCCTGTGCAACATTAGGGACAAACATATTGTAACTAGCCTTTATTGGCATACGTTAAAACAGTAAAATCATACAAAGTCATCCAAATAGATTGATAATCCAAACACATACAGCATATAAAAGACTAAATAACCACCATTGAATAAATCAGGTAACTTTAGATTTAGCTTTAAAGATCTCGGCTAAGTACCCTGAAACAATCTTGGTAGTTTTGGGAGTATCATCCCTCACCAAATATTGGATTGTAAGTTGATATTTTCAGTTGTAAGGGAGTCGCCAGGAGAACTCTGCAATGTATAACCTGCTGCTGCTGCCGTGGTTTGTGGGGCAGCGGGAAAAGGGGCTTTCCAGTTCTTGCTAAATTTCTGATGCTGCTGAGGGCTCTAGCTTGGAGAAAGATCTTATTTTATCTTGCCCTCCAGCCTGCCTGCCCCTTCCCATACAGTGGCACCTCGGGTTACATACGCTTCAGGTTACAGACTCCGCCAACCCAGAAATAGTACCTCGGGTTAAGAACTTTGCTTCAGGATAAGAACAGAAATCGTGCAGCAGCAGGAGGCCCCATTAGCTAAAGTGGTGCTTCAGGTTAAGAACAGTTTCAGGTTAAGAACGGACCTCCGGAACGAATTAAGTACTTAACCCGAGGTACCACTATAATTGGAGTCCCCCTCATCCCTATTTTACCTTCATAAACAGATTGCTAACTTTGTCTCCAGTGACTACAGATGGAAATGCACTGGTGTCCGGACTACTTTGTGCTCCAAGGCGGATTCTCAAAGCTAAGCCAGATTTCTCAGTCTCTGCCCCTGGAATGTACTGGGTCAGATAAGGATGAGTTTGTCTTTTGAGAATAAGAGATTTGGCACCGAGAGTAGAATGACTTGCTTTAGATTTGAGGACCAAGCCTTCTGCAAGCACCTCCATCTGCTTCACAGTTAAGACTTTTTATTCAGCCAGCTTTGCTTAACTGTTGGTGTGGTGTCTATTTCTGTTATTGTCGTTTGTTTATTGCAGGGTGCCTCCTGCAGGTAGAAATATTTCAGTTTGTAATCGAGCAATTCCTTCGAAGTAATTTCCCTTCCTGGCAGCAGCTGGGGTCACACGAGCACATAAAGGAGAAGAAAACAAGGCAAGTCTCCACAAGCTGCTCTCTGACCGTAATAATAAATAAATAAATAAATAAATAAATAAATAATAGTTTTTATGTATACCCCGCCCTCTCCAGCCAAGGCCGGGCTCAGGGCCGCTAACAAGAAATAATAACAACAAGTTGAATCAATACAACTTAAGAACAAGATTAAAATACAACATTAAAATACCGAAACATTAAAATATTAGCCCAAATGCATTGGGGAGGGGAGGAAATAGTCTAGACTAGACTCCCCCAAATATATGGGAAGGGAAAGGGGGGCAAAGCTTATAATTATTATTATTAAGGCAAGTCTCCCCCTTTCTCTGAGCCCCCGAAAGATTGAGACCACGGCAGGGCCTCAGAGTGGTACAAAGCGCACAGGTGGAAGGTTCTAATATAGAAGGTTCTCCTCAAGCGGTGGAGGAGGAAGAAGAGAAGAAGAGTTTGGATTTGATACCCCGCTTTATCATTACCCGAAGGAGTCTCAAAGCAGCTCACATTCTCCTTTCCCTTTCTCCCCCAAAACAAACACTCTGTGGGGTGAGTGAGTAACTCAGTAAAAACCTTCTGCTTCTCCCAAGGCTGTGGATAGCCCTTTTCTCATGCACGGAGAGTGTTAGGATTCTGCCAGTGGCTCCTGGCTGCTTGCCCAGAAAGTATAAAGACAAGGAAGGTTTCTTACCATCTTTTTTAAATTCAGTACCGTATTTTTCGCCCTATAGGACGCACCGTCCCATAAGGCGCACCTAGTTTTTTGGGAGGGAAATAAAGGGGAAAAAATTATTTCCCCCCCAGGCGCGGGGTTGGGGCGGGGGAAGCCCGAGCTTCCCCTGACCCCAGCCCCCAAAGAGGCAGCTCTCTGCAAGCCGTGGGAGCCCAGCGCTGGCTCCCGCTGCTTGCTGAGAGGTCCGCGAAGCCTGGACGCGCTGAGCTCAGCGCGCGCAGGCTTCAGCATGCAGGCAACTCTCCGCAAGCAGCGGGAGCCCAGCGCTGGGCTCCTGCTGCTTGCGGAGAGGTCCGCGAAGCCTGCATTCGCCCCATAGGATGCATACACATTTCCCCTTCATTTTTGGAGGGGAAAAAGTGCGTCCTATACGGCGAAAAATACGGTAACTACAGAGAGAAGCTATAGAACCCAGCCTCTTGGATAATGGCATTATCCCGAGTGAATCTCCACCCCCCCCCCCATCTCTCCCACTTCCCCATTCATCACTTCTACGGGTGCTGCTATGTGCCCTCTTTCTTTGAGCTCCTTGCTCTCTACTTTCAAGGCTTGCTGGGTTTTGGGAGATGGAGGGTCTGGAGTACTTTCTAAAGACACAGTGTCCATCGGCTGTCGCCCCTCTGCTGCTTCCTCCTCCTCCTCCTTTCCCATTATTTCCCAACTTTCCCCCTCATCTGCCTCTGAGCTGTGACCTCCCGTAAACCCCTGTTGTAAATCTAATCTGTCTTCCACTTCCTCCTCCCTGGAAGGGTCAGGGAGGGGAGGTAGTCTCTACCATTCCTCCTCTGCCCCTGACAGATACAGTGGTTCCTTGGCTTTCAAACAGAATTCATTCTAGGAGTCCATTCGATTCCCAGAACTGTTCAAAAACCAAAGCGTGGCTTCTGGTTTTCTGTAGGAGTGTCCTGCAGCCAATCAGAAGTTGCGCCGGACGTTTGGCTTCCGAAAATCATTCAGAAACTGGAGCACTGACTTCCAGGTTTTGATGGTTCAAGAGCCGATTTGTTCAGGAGCCAGGCCATTCAGCTTCCAAGGTGCGACTGTACTGTCCTTTTGGCAAATAATGGCACAGTCTTGGAGTTTGCTGCCCTTCTGCCCACAGGGCATTTAAAGCAGCTTCACAGCATAAGAAATGCAAACAAAGAAAAAATTACCTACTGGGAAGTGGGCATATACTCACAGCTACGTTTACAGTGGTACCTTGGTTCTCAAACGCCTTGGTACTCAAACAACTTGGAACCCAAACACTGCAAACCCAGAAGTAAGTGTTGCGGTTTGCGAACCTTTTTCGGAAGCCGAACGTGCTCCGTTTTGAGAGTTACACTTCATTTTTGAGTGCCACACTTCCATTTTGAGTGTTACGATGAGGTCTGTCTGTTTTTGCTATTTATTTTGGGG
Source organism: Podarcis tiliguerta (assembly GCF_965153285.1). Lineage (NCBI taxonomy): Eukaryota > Metazoa > Chordata > Lepidosauria > Squamata > Lacertidae > Podarcis > Podarcis tiliguerta. The sequence continues at coordinate 813,332 of NC_139550.1, forward strand.
TTTTTTGCTTTTGTGGCTCTTTTTGTTTTGTTTATGTGACTGTGTGGAACCCAGTTCAGCTACTGAATGATTGATTGTGTGACTGCAGTACATTGTTTATTGCTGTCATTTTATGGATCCATGGCCTCGTTAGATAGTGAACTTCATGTTAAATTGCTGTTTTTAAAAGTCTGGAACAGATTAAGCAATTTTGCATTACTTTCTATGGGAAAGCGCACCTTGGTTTTGGAACGCTTTGGTTTTGGAACAGACTTCTGGAACGGATTAAGTTTGAGAACCAAGGTCCCATTGTATTTATTTTTTGTACATAATGGGCTTGAGCTGTACTCACCCCTCTGCTCTGCTCTCCTCCAAGGCCTTACGTACAGTTTTGTTATGAGGATGTGGAGATCCTTCATACTCCCGAAAAGAGAGCCTCCGAGGGTCGCCGAGTGAATGAAAGGACCTCTTCTCACGCAGAAGGCGATGGCTCCAAAGCCGCTGAGCCAGGATCACAAGAGGGGAGAATACCCGGCGCCGGAAGGGCAGAGTCGGGCGCCAGCACAGCAGAGCCTTCCCAGCGCAGCGCTGCGGAAGCGGCCTGCGTGTCCCGCCTGTTCCTCGTGACGCAGAAAGAGGGGCTCGTCTGGCGCAACTATCTGCCGACATCCGGAGACGGGGGCAAAGGCGGCCGCGCAGCGCAACTCTGCTTTCAAGCCACAGTGGTGTGGATGGGCAGCCCTGAACTGTGCAAGAATCTTGGAGAAACCGGGTGCCGGCAAGAGTTTACCACTTCCGCTCCGCAAGAGACCAGTGAAGCCCAGCAGAAAGTAAGACAGGGGAGGGGGCAAGGGGTGTTTTCAGAATCCTCTCCGGGGTTGGAGTGGAGGTAGCTGGGTTGACTTTTGAGATAAGTGCTGCTTCCTGCATTGTTCCTCTACTGATGTATATTGCATTTCCAGCGTTCTGCAGCTGGTTTTGCCGTATTTTTCACTCCGTAAGACACACTTTTCCCCTCCTAAAATGCAAGGGAAAATGTGTGTGCGTCCTATGGAGCGAATGCAGGGGGGAGGCAGGCGGGAAAAGCTCCCAAGAGCCACACACAAGCTCCGTGCGCTCTTGTGGGCTTTTCCACAGGAGGGAGAAGGGACTGACTGGCTGCATCAGTCCCTTCTCCCAGAAAAGCCAGGAGAAGCCGCGCGACCCCTTTAAAGAGCGCAGGGCTTTCGCGGAAGCCTGGAGAGCGAGAGGCGTCGGTGCGCACTGACCCCTTTCGCTCTCCAGGATTCAGCGATAGCCCCGCGCAGCCCCTCCGGCAGGGAGAGGTTGCACGGGGCTATGGCTATTAGCCCCTCTCCCACTCGCTGCCTTGGCTTGTGCCATAGCCATGCGCAACCCCTCCAGAAGGGAGAGGTTGCGCAGCCTGTACGCTGCTCTTTGGGGCTGGGGGGGGGAAGAAGATTTTTTTTTTATTGATTTTCCCCCCTAAAAACTAGGTGCGTCCTATGGTCCGGTGCGCCCTATGGAGCGAAAAATACAGTAATTCTCATTTTCCCTCAAATGATCACCTGTGCTGCAGGGAAGCCAATTCTGTTGCTTCTTAATGTGCTTTGCCTTTACATTTAAAATTGGCTTTCTTCTCTTACTGGCCTCTCTTTTTTCCCCTTTATTAATAAATTCTCTCACTTCAGCTGTTGCTTCTGTTCCTGAGGAAATCGCTCCGGTGGTTCCCCTTCCTGCACCCGGATCACCTGTACCATCTCACCATCCCCCACTGCGCGGTAAGGATGAAAAACGGCTCCTGGAAACCTCACAAGAGACCTCCCGGTCATTTCTGGGGTTCTTTGATTTCCTGTGATCAAAATGCTTGTCCTTTGCTGGAGGCTTGTTTACTCTGCGACAATCTGGCGTCTCTTCCTTGTTTGCTCTGCTAAATTGTCAGTCTGTAGTTCATAGATTTCCTCTTGTTTGTGACCCTGTTCTTTCTGAGTCCGTATTTACCTGTGCCTTAACAGAAACACTGCCACTTGATTTGCTGCTTTCCCCAAAGGATCTGTTACCTTTTCTTGTCCATTCTTCACATACTTCTAGGCTTGGGGACGGATGTGGGTCTCCTCCCCCCTCTACCCAGAGGATATAACTGATTGGGTGGCATATAAATGCCAAGTTCACGTTCCTGCATTGCAGGGGGTTGGAATATAGGACCTTCAGGGGTCCTTCCAACTACCAGTACAGTGGTACCTCTTGTTATGTACTTAATTTGTTCTGGAGGTCCGTTCTTAACCTGAAACTGTTCTTAACCTGAAGACCACTTTAGCTAATGGGGCCTCCTGCTGCTGCCGCGCCACCGAAACACGATTTCTGTTCTCATCCTGAAGCAAAGTTCTTAACCCGAGGTAATATTTCTGGGTTAGCGGAGTCTGTAACCTGAAGTGTATGTAACCTGAAGCGTATGTAACCCAAGGTACCACTGTACAGTCATACCTCGGGTTACAGCTGCTTCAGGTTGCATTTTTTCAGGTTACGGACGGCTGAAACCCAAAGTACCGGAACGGGTTACTTCCGGGTTTCAGCGGTCGCGCATGTGCAGAAGCGCTAAATTGCACTTTGCGCATGCACAGAAGCGCCGAATCGCAACCCGTGCGTGCCCAGACGCGGGTTGCAAACTCTGCGGGTTGTGAATGTGCCTCCCACACGGATCACGTTCGCAACCTCAGCGTCCAGTGTATTCTGTTGCACAATATTTTTCTATTCTGTCCCGCATCCAGTGCTTTTTTTAGGTAAAAGTGCCATGGCTGCCGGCATAAAATGGCTGCCATGTGCCTCAAGAAAAAGAGGTGACAGTTCTCTTTAGTGACTACTGTCACAGCAAGAAAAGCTCTGAGTGACTGTATCTTTGGCGCTATTGCTTTTGCAGGACTTGGGTGTCTTTGATCAACTGTGCTGCTCACCAGCACAAGGAAACCTGAATCCGCTGAGACATTCCTTGTTTCTCCCTGTTCCAGATGGAGCCCTGCTGCACCATGTGGGCTGTTTTTCTCAGGTAGGCCTGTGTGCGTTGCCTCACTGTGAGGAGTGAAGTAGCAGGGAACCAAGCGGAAGGCGTTCATGGTAATTGGCTTGTGGAACACCCTCCCACCAGATGTCAAGGAGATAAAGAACTATGCAACTTTTAGAAGGCATCTGAAGGCAGCCATGTGTCAGGAAGTTTTAAGTGTTTGACATTGCATTGTGTTTTTATAAAGGAATGTTGTTTTTCAGCTGGTTTCGACAGTGCCGCAGATGGATCGAAAGCTGTTTTCCATTCCGGAGATTCTCAGCTCCAGGTAATCTAGCCTTCCCTCTGTTCCTCTTTACTAAGAAGCTGATAAAAGAATCTGTGGGGAAACATAAAAAAACCCAAAACGATTCACAGGGAAGGGAACAACATGGCCCAGTCAATTAGTTCCTGCAACAGGGAATTTTTGTATTGGCTTCTGACTCTCCGCTAAAAAGAAAATGTAATGATATTCTGGCTTTTAATGGCTGTGGATATGAGAGAAGCTGGTTTTTGAGTACCAGTGCCTTGTATTGAGATGAGAGAGAGAGCTAGCTGAGGACGTGAGGTGCACACAGACCTCGTCTTAATCTGAAGAGTAATTTGCATGCGCATGGCTGGAGGATCAGGGAAGCGGCGCTCTCTTGAACCCCACCAGCCCCCTCCATACACGAGTGCCACCTCCGTAATGTGTTGATTAATGTATGGATGCTTTTAAACAAGACCCAAAAGGATCATGTTAAGATTAAGCACCAGAGATGCCAGTTAAGTCACACATTGCTTGATATGCACCATGCAGCCGTGTCATGTGTGATAGGGATTTTGAGGTCTTAATATGGTCATGTTCATAAGTGTACCAACCAAGCACGTACATAGATCAGCACAGGAAGACTGACCAGGAACCATTTTGATTCCTAAATGAGCAAATGTTTTCTCTGCAAGGTCAAACCTCCCATTGTCTCTTTCCTCACAAATCCTGTCTTAAGGGCACATTTAAGATATGAATAGGGTGTGAGCCTGTGACCTGGCCCAGGAAATAAGTATTTATCACTACAAAAGAATGGCCGGGCTCCCCAGGAAATCCAATCAAGTAACCTGCCAGACAGGAGATAAACAACAACAGGAGAAAAACAATATTCAAATTTCTGTTTTAGACCGCCTTTTCTGTGATGTATGTATGATGTTTCTGGGGGTGGTTCCTCCTCCTTTCCTGAGGGTGAGGGGAGCACCCTGTTGCAACAGATCAATCAAGATCAGGCTTACTAGCTGCTTTGCTTCTCAATATTCTCTGGTTGGCCTCTGTTATTTTCTCCGACCGATGGAGAACCTATGTAAGGACTCTATATGGGCTCTTGACAACCATATGTCAGGAGTGCTCTGATGGTGTTTCCTGCTTGGCAGGGGGTTGGACTCGATGGCCCTTGTGGTCTCTTCCAACTCTATGATTCTATAATTCTATAATTCTTGGATACCCCATAAGGGAAAAGGGCAATTTCCCATAAGGGAAAAGGGCAATTTTTGTTTACAACAATGTCCTGACCCCTTCAATCCCATACCTCCTGCCACACACCTTTGCTTGAATCTGCACCTCTTCTGCCTTCAGCTTCATGTCTGGAAATTGTTCCTTCGGAACTGGGAAGTTTCCACAGTGATGATGCTCTTAGGGAAGTGGTTACTGACTCAGCCTGCGCTGTTTTTTAGGTGGGGGATGAGGAATATCTGATGCTTAGCTCCATCTCTGCGACTCGGCAGAGTCAAAGGGAATGTATGGTGTTATTACAATTTGTTGGAAAAGAATATGTAAGGAAAACAATAAAAATTCACTTGGGGGAAAAAGAATGTAAATTTAAATATGGAAAATCAAATAAAATTTAGGGGAGAGAATCTGGCCGTGCTCTCTCCAAGTATTTGAGAACCTGGTAAAACTCTTTAACCTGTTCCCACTCATTAGTTTCACAGGCTCCCTGGTCTCTTTCCCTGGCCTAATAGTGCAGAGGACTTTGGTTAAAGCATACGTTGGAAAGAAGTCGCCTGCAGAGGTTTTGATGCAGCAGATGGGTGAGAACCTTGAATGTACGGTAGAAGGAGCATTTCTGGTCCATGGCTGGGCCCATAAAGAAGACACATGGACCTGATCGGTGTGTCTGGGTCAAGCAGAATGATTCTGCAGGGGGAGAGCTGCTCTGGTGCCAAGTCTTTTTGCTCTATATGACTCACTTTTTCCCTCCTAAAAAGTAAGGGGAAATGTGTGTGCATCTTATGGAGCAAATGCAGGCTGCGCAGCTATCCCAGAAGCCAGAACAGCAAGAGGGTTTGCTGCTTTCACTGCGCAGCGATCCCTCTTGCTGTTCTGGCTTCCGAGATTCAGAATATTTTTTTTCTTGTTTCCCTCCTCCAGAAACTAGGTGCGTCTTGTGGTCTGGTGCATCTTATAGAGCGAAAAATACGGTATTTACTGGATGAGATCAAAGTGTTGCCTGTCTTCCTCACACTTAGGTAAACTCTTATCCTGGAATTACACCGTGAAGCTACGTGTATCACCTACAGCTGGTGCCTCAGAAGTGCTGGATGTGTACATTGAAACGGCATTCTTGCCCTACCTTTGGGGTCTGCTTCCTGGTGCCAGAATTCTCTTTCAGAACTTGCAGCGCAAGGTTTCCATCAGGTATGTGGAATCAAAAGGCGTTGAAATGGGCTTAGGCGCCTACTCTGGGCTGGTAGGTGTGTTTGTGCTGACCACCACCCAGGGCCGTAGCTACGGGGTGTTGAGCAATGCCCCCCCCAGGGGCACAGGCGAGGGGTGTGTGTGCAAAATCGGCTAAAACATATGTCCATAAATATGCCTATACAGTGGTACCTCTGGTTACATACTTACAGTATTTTTTGCTCTATAAGACACACCAGACCACAAGACGCACCTAGTTTTTGGAGGAACAAAACAAGAAAAAAATATTCTGAATCTCAGAAGCCAGAACAGCAAGAAGGGATCGCTGCGCAGTGAAAGCAGCGATCCCTCTTGCTGTTCTGGCTTCTGGGATAGCTGCACAGCCTGCATTCGCTCCATAAGACGCACACACATTTCCCCTTACTTTTTAGGAGGGAAAAAAATGAGTCTTATAGAGCAAAAAATATGGTAATTCGTTCCGGAGGTCCATTCTTAACCTGAGGTACCACTTTAGCTAATGGGGCCTCCTGCTGCTGCCATGCTGCCAGTGCGCGATTTGTGTTCTCATTCTGAGGTAAAGTTCTTAATCCGAGGTACTACTTCTGGGTTAGCGGAGTCTGTAACCCGAAGTGTTTGTAACCCAAGGTGTTAGTAACCTGAGGTACCACTGTAAATAAAAATATTGATTATTGCCACATAGGAAAAGGTTTTAAATAGAGGGTCTTGAATGGGTGAAGGGTGGGATTGGAGGAAAGGCGGAAAGAAGAGCTAATTTGTCCGTGGCTTGGAGGCGCTATCTGGACGGTTCTGCCAGGGGCACAAGATCACCTCGCTACGGCTCTGCCACCCCCCCCCCAGCCTTGCCATGCTCTCATTACTAGATACAGCACCTCTGTATCTGTGGATGCCGAGTCCGTTGGGGACACCACTGATTATATGTTGCACTGTTAAGTTATATGAAATTCCAAGGGCTCAACGCTTAAAGGAAACAGACGTTTTAAGGCTGGCGCAGTTACAAACAGGACTGAGTCAAGATCGGATGTGGCAGTGGGGGGGGTGTACTAAAGGGGGGGGGGAATTAGCAGCTACCCTGAGCTCCAGTTCTTTGGGAATCCCATTTCTGCCCCGTGGCATTGATATATTTCTTTTAGGATAACAGACAGGCTGCTTCCTTGAAAAATCATAACCTCTGTATTACAGATTCAAAAACGTCTATTGTACGTACATTATGCCCAGCTGCGTGTCCGTTCTGGCTGCTGCACCCCAGGACCTTTCTTCCCTGTGAGTACAAAGTACCTTCCTTTTCTTGACACTTCCAGCAGAAATTTGAACTTGTTCTATACATTTTAGTTACTGTATTTTTTGCTCTATAAGACTCACTTTTTCCCTCCTAAAAAGTAAGGGGAAATGTGTGTGTGTCTTATGGAGCGAATGCAGGCTGCGCTGCTATCCCAGAAGCCAGAACACCAAGAGGGATTGCTGCTTTTGCTGCGCAGCAATCCCTCTCGCTGTTCTGGCTTCTGGGATTCAGAATATTTCCCCCCCTTCTTTTCCTCCTCCAAAAACTACTTGCGTCTTATGGTCTGGTATGTCGTAATGGTAAAGGTACCCCTGCCCGTACGGGCCAGTCTTGCCAGACTCTAGGGTTGTGCGCTCATCTCACTCTATAGGCCGGGAACCAGCGCTGTCCGCAGACACTTCCGGGTCACGTGGCCAGCGTGACAAGCTGTATCTGGCGAGCCAGCGCAGCACACGGAACACCGTTTACCTTCCCGCTAGTAAGCGGTCCCTATTTATCTACTTGCACTTGGGGGTGCTTTCGAACTGCTAGGTTGGCAGGCGCTGGGACCGAACGACGGGAGCGCACCCCACCGCGGGGATTCAAACTGCCAACCATACGATCGGCAAGTCCTAGGCGCTGAGGGTTTACCCACCGCGCCACCTGCATCCCCTCCTGGTGTATCATATAGAGTGAAAAATACGGTAATTTAGTAGGGCTCAAATACCCACCGGTACATCATTTTCATATTTAGCGTACAGGATGCTGTGAATTTCAAATCTGTTTCCCAAAGCCTCTCCCATCTGTATTAAGTCCTTTGCCCAGTGTATCATAACCAATTTAACCTGTTCATCTTTTTTATGCCATTCCAGGAGCAAATTATACATTTTCGACAGTATTCTAGTATTGCTTTCTAGAAGTTCTTTTTGAAACTTTGATATCTCATAACTAAAACCTTTCTGTTTGTCTATCCTTTTTGTCTTTTTAATTTTAGGCAGCTGGGTGCCGCCTCTGCTCCTTCCGTGCTGCATTTGTCCAAGATAACGCCTGAGCCTTCTGTTCTGGGCCAAGCACAGGTCGCCTGTCACCTGGCGTGTGTCCTGTCTTTGTCCCTGCACTGGAGCTGCTCCCTTTGCAACAGCATCTTCTCTGAGGTGCCCAACAAACTCCTATCCTCTAACTAGAACCTTTCTCCTGATATTGTTCTGTGCAAAGGGGGCAAAATTTTTAATAACAATTTTTTTTTTAGATTTTAGATTTCAATGACAGTAATCCAATGTTAGCCTCGTTATAACAGTGCCAAGTTATTGTACAATTACTAATCCCAATCATTCAGATGCCAAATTATATAATTTAGGTGGCCTCCTGCGTACTAGAATTGATGGTCTGATGATTTACTTTGTTTCTGCTTTCCAACATCTTATTCATCTCCATTACATTCCACTCAAAATAACAACCCCTTATACTACAACTGCAGTATTAACGACATCTGCTTGTCTTGACACATTAAATGATTTATAAACCCAGAGGTGAAGCATTCAACCTACAGTGGTACCTCGGTTTTCGAATGTCTCCATTGACAGACATTTTGGTTTACGAACGCCATAAACTCGGAAGTGGTTTTTGAACACGCCTCGGAATTCGAACATGCCACGAGCTTCTGCTGAGCTCAGGATCCTGAGGCTTAACTGTCGGCTTTTGAGTTTTCGGTTTTTGAACGTTTCAGAATTCGAACGGTCTTCTGGAATGGATTACGTTCGAAAACCAAGGTACCACTGTATATCCTTCTTCCTCCTGTGTGTGACAGTTACCGTATTTTTCGCTCCATAAGACACACTTTTTTCTTCCTAAAAAGTAAGGGGAAATGTCTGTGCGTCTTATGGAATGAATGTGTGGTCCCTGGAGCCGAATTGCCCAGGGGCAAAAAGCAGATAATGCGCTTTTTTTTGAAAGAGGGAAGGGGGTGTTGAAACAAAGCCGCTGATCATTTGCCGATCGGGGAGAGAGATAAGGGATGCTAGAGATAAAGGAGGCTGCCTGAGAGGGGAGAGGCAAAGACAGCAAACTTGCAAAGGGGGGAAACAGGAAGACTAAAGCAATAAGGAGAGAAATTAGAAGAAAAGGAGGAGCAAAAAACTGCTCTAGCTAAGGAAAAGACATTAAGGCAAACGAGAGGGAAGGGAGTGTTGAAAGGAAACAACTGATCAGTGGGATCGGGAGGGAGATAAGGGACGCTAGCGGAGGCTGCCTGGGAGCTGGTAGGTAAAAGCCGATGGATCCTCAGGATTTTTACATTGGGTCACCCCAAATTCACCATCACATCACATAGCATGTCCATGGCTACAGCCTGCACCAAAAAAAGCATACATCCACTGTTTCGTTCAGAATATTTTTTCTTGTTTTCCTCCTCTAAAAACTAGGTGTGTCTTATGGTCAGGTGCGTCTTATGGAGCGAAAAATACGGTATTCTGTCCGTGGTGTTCCCTCCTGTCCTTGTAAAATGTTATGTCTATCTATTTGCATTTTTGTGTGGAGAAAGCATTCAACTGTAGGAACCCCGCACCTCTATCCCGACGGACATTTACTTGTTTGCCACCTCAGTGAGAAGTGACCTGAGTTCGCCATCTTTTCCTCTCTCATCCAGGGAAGATGCAGCCAGTATAACCCACCTTGCCTGTCGCGTACGGGAGTGTGCAAGGCCCGTGCCAGGTGAGTACAGTGGATTAGATTTGAGGTGAATTTGCCTTCCACAATCTCCCTTTGCTGTGGCTTTGAAGGTTCTGTTTCGTCAGAGTCAGGATTTGAATGCAATGTCTGTGCAGCCTGAGCAAGTCTCAAAGTTTGTCTGGTTTTGCTCAGTCCCTTCCAGCCCCTTCAGCCAAGTTTTTACCTGCCCCATACCTGACATGGTATATGGCACCAGGTATAGGGTAGGCGGGTGTGGCTTGGCCAAAAAGTCCCCACGGGCCAAATGCCAGAGTCGTCTAGTGGTCTCCTCACCTGGACTGGACTGTAAGCCAGTTGAGTAGACTGTCAGGCATGGAGAGTCCTCCTCTCCCTTCGGTAACTTCACAAACAAGAAATAACAAGCAGTTTATAATTTATAGTTTTCTTATTCAAGCATCAGGATGCAAGCAAAAATCCACATCCCTCCACAAGGAGAGCAGTTAGCTACTCTAAATCCTCCCACTTCTGTCTCCCGCAACATCCTGGGCGCCAACGGAAAGTCCCTCCTCCTCTTTGCGTCCTTTGTTCTCAAATATGGACAGACCTCCTAGTTCAGGGGTAGGCAACCTAAGGCCCGGGGGCCGGATGCCTCTCAATCCGGCCCATGGATAGTCCAGGAATCAGTGTATTTTACATGAGTAGAATGTGTGCTTTTATTTAAAATGCATCTCTGGGTTATTTCTGGGGCATAGGAATTTGTTTATTCCCCCCCCCCAAAAAAAAATATAGTCCACCCCCCCACAAGCTCTGAGGGACAGTGGACCGGCTCACGGCTGAAAAAGGTTGCTGACCCGTTTTAGTTTGTGGGGAAGGAGTTTCCCCCACACGAATGACGTCTCGGCTAGCTGCTCCCTCCCTTCTCTTTCCCTTGCTACTACCTCGTAGTTACGTAACTCCTGTCTAAGCTGCTCTGCGTCTGTGTCTCTCGCTGCTTCTCAAACCACTGGAGACAAGGGGGGCGGGTGTGAATCTTCCCCCTCCAGCTCCTCTTCGGAGCTAAGCTGATCAGTCCTGTGCTTCAGGCCATTCCTTGACACAGACAGACCACCATTCCGAGTCAGAATAATTTTGTGATCTCCTTACTCCTTCAAACCTTCAGAATCATAGTAGAAGATGGAACAAGCGAATTTGTGGTGGTGTGCACCAACCAACAGGTACAGAAGGTGCTGGCTTTGAGCACCAAGGAGTGGGATTTTCTACAGAACCATGTTAAGAACACGGGCAGTATTGGCATTCAGCACAGTGAAGTTAATACGGCTCCTGGGGTGAGTGGCTTATTCTCCCTGTTAGTTGAACTGTTAACCCCGTATCTGAATTGCGAATTCTCCCTAGTGATCTTCTCTGTGTATTTCACTTGCTCAGTCCACTGCCAATCATCTTCTGTCTTTGATAGCAAACTGAGGAGCGTGAAGACCTGTTCATCTGTTACTTGAGAAGCTTATGCAGAAGCCCAGTTGTCTGTCGGCCTATCCTGTTGACTTTCAGACCAGATAGAAAGCCCTCGGGAGATCACGGGGCAGGTATGTAGATATGTGTCCTCAATCTTATCGGAGCTGAGATGTCATGGACTGGTTGGATGCAGAGGAATGATGGGAGGAACCCTCAAAGGAAGAGAGCTCAGAGCCTGGAGAATGGTGGTGGGGCAATGATAAGTGCTCAGAGGGAGAAGACTGGGAAGAGGAGGTTTCTGAAGTTGAAGGGGCGACAGGGCTTAGTGAGCTGGAAGAGTCTGTAGCAGAGAGCAGTCCAAAATAGAGGCAGAAGCTGAAGCAGGAGGGTGGGGAGGGGAGAGTCCAAGAGGCAGAGATGAGTCAGGCTGGTGAAAAGTCACTGTGTCAGGCTGGTGAGAAGTCCCTTCTGCTGCAACAAGCTCCCCTCCCTCCTGGTCTCCCAGAACCAGAAGAGGCATGAAGTGGTAGGAGCAAAGACAAGCACACAGGCACAATCTCTGATTACTTGGGGTAAACCCTGGAGACTTGGGCAGCAGTGGAGAGGAAACTGCTTCATAGAGGGTAAAGACTGACTGTGCCCATTAGGCCTGACACTCTGCCAAGTCTGTGCTGATTGTGTTTTTGCTAATAAAGAGTTAACCCCAACTTGCACAGTGTGATTTACTGCTGGCTTGCTTCTGACATGAACATACAAATCTCCACTGCTGAGGGAAGAGACGATGCATTTTTTAATAGGTTATAAAATGTCTTCTTGGGCAAAGCCTTGGGCAACACAGCAGGGTAACCTAGTGGATAAAGTGTTGGACCTGGGAGACCGGGGTTCAAATTGCCACTCAACCATGAATCTCTTTGGGAGTCCACCTACGTGGCGCCGTATCTGCTTGGTTCTCTTGGTATTGGTTTATGCATGTTCTGTCTAGTACATTGGTGTCAAATCTCTTGGAATGGTAAGGGTTTTGGGAAACACAGTAAACCCAATTAAGGTTCTCTGTGTGGTTTTGTTTTTTTTCCAAGGCTTAGGACAGTTGAGGAGGTTTTTCTCCAATGGCTTGGAGTTCCTAAGTCAGACGAGGCCGCGGTGGAACTTGATGTGTCTGGATATCCAGGAGGCGACATGAACTTGAGGCTTGTAACAAAAGGCTGTACATCTCGGGTCTTACCCTGCTGCGGAAGAGCAATTACGACATTTCTGCTTCTTCCATGCAACCCATCATTTGGAGACATGTCATTTACGTTTCTCGTATAAAATGCAATAAATGTAATAAACTTGAAAAAATCTATTTTGTGGCTTTTAAAAGATATTTCTAATTGCTGTTGCAAAAATAATAATAATAAGCACTCATTTTAAACATCTAGCTTGTTTTTCTGTCATGCAGATATGACTATTGATTTTCACCACCTTTCGTGTATTCTAGCCAATTTTTTGCAAGTTCTGGCACTGACCGTTCTAGCTACTATGAATGCGTAACATGCTAGTTTTTATTTTTGCTGAGTAGTAGTTTGATATACATTCCAAGACTCTGATGAGTTTTGGGACGAGGGGAAGTCCATAGCTGAGAGCCCCTCAAAACACTTCCTTCACTTCTTGAGGTCTTGATTCATCAGAATTAAGAGGATTTCTGTGCAATCTTAAGGGTCATGTCAAAAACATGGGGACCAAGGTGCTCTCAAATTTGCTAAACAGGCTTTTTTTCAAAGCCTTTTGACTTCCACTAATCGCTAAGTGGAAGCTGAGCTGAAAAAAATCAGTGAACATTTTTGCTACATAAGGAATGACAGGTCCAGTATATTCTAAATCCATTTTTTATTCTCAGTTACTTCAACAATGTACACAGTTTCTAGCAACAGATAATGTACTTACTATACAGGCTTCCCCTCCCCTACCCACCTTGTCTCATTCCTCCACTTTTTGGTGAACCAAGAATTTGCAGCAGCAGAGGAAGTAATTTTTCTAACACTGAAAAACAGACACAAAACAAGGAGACAAAATATATATATGAAACTGAACTGGCCAGTTTTAGGCAGGTACAGCACAATAAATAGACATCTTTATTTCAGATATAGTTCGTAAAATTTTACAGCATCCTCTTAAAGTAGTTATCGGTTTCATAGGCATGAAATGCTACAGCACAGTACAGTCAATTAGGTTTTCAGCAAAAGTGGGTTTTGCACAAATCATTCATACGCCACGCTTGAGGAAACTGACACTCAATACAGAACCAACAATAATGTCAAGATGCAGTTAGGTTTTAACTGGCATTTAACTTAAAGACAAGATACGCCTGGGGGTTAGGAACCTAGAAACTTCCTGGCAATGTTATTTTATTTTTGGGTGGAGAGAGATATGGAGCATTTAACTTGTACAAGTGTCACCTGCAAATATAACAATTCTGCAGGTCTGTTAAGTGGGTTTTCTGCTGTTTAGATTAGGAAACTGACCCGGAAGGGGCATTAGGTGTTTTTTGCTAGGAACCCGTGTTTTTGCAGCAGTGACATGATGGCACTAGATGTTTATTCAGTGAAAACTAAGGTTCTTCTTCATTATTGAAACTGTAATCAGAACATGAGCACCAGGAAAAGTAAATAACTTCTCCAAGGTGAGAAAATACTGCCCTGCACACTAGAAGGTAACAGCCATATTGCCCAAGTGTCTTGCAAAACAAGACTAGCAGAGCAAACGTCCCAAAGTCATCAGCTCTGTAAAATGACAAATTCTCTATATTCTCTTACTCCACCACAGGGATGGGGAAACCTATGGGCTCCAGCTTTTGTCTGCCTACAGCCCCTATCATTCCTAACCACCAGCCATGCTACCTGAGACGGATGGGAGCTGGAGTCCAGTAAAATTCAGACAGTCAAAGGCTCCCCCATCTAGAGATGGGAAAGCCTGGGAAAAAACCAGGAAAATTGAGGGGGGACGACTAGGTCTCCCCCCCCCCAAAGCTGCCCCCCCAAAAAACGGTTTTGGGGGAAAAATGCCCCCCCCATTTTTCCAGTTTCCCCCCAGACCTTCCCCTCTCTACCCCCATCCCTACCCTATATAATGTTAAGAACTACTGTTCCGCTCTTCCAGTGATTGAAATAAAAACAAAAGTAAAAAATGTGTGGCTTCCAATTTTGCTTTAATCGTTGCGGTAACTGTAAAGAATAACGCAGGCAAGGAGGCAGAGGAGAGGACTGCTGCCTTGGCCCACTGAAAAACAATGATTAAGTTTCTGCCTTGTCCCACTGCATATAGGCAAAAATATATATTAAGCTGCAGCACAGAGATGTGACTTAATTTCTGTATTTGGGGGTGGAGTGATCTAGGAAGAGAGTGGAACCTATTACTAGCTGGAAGTATCCATGGTTGTGAGTAATAAATGTAATCCGTATTTAAGGAAAATTTTGCTTCCTCAGATAAGATGAGCAGAAAGATTGCTGCTGGGCACTCCTCTTTGCCCCACAAACCTGCAAATTTTCAACACACTGGATGAAACAGGAAAATAGTGAAATAATATTGTAGCTAAGTAATTTAAACTATAGATTTGATTTTTTCCAGGGTAGCAGCAGCAGCAACATTGAAGTACAATAAATAAATCCTATCTCTGATGCATCAGAATTGCCTCAATTGAATAGCAGTAATCCAGGAAAAAGGGTTCAAGTGCCCCAATGCCATCTATACATATACAGCAGCATATGTGGTTTTTTCCTCTCTTCCCAGAAAAACTCTTGAGCTCCCCTGGTTCTCTTCCAAAGAAAGGGAAACTGCCGGCTAAGAGGTCAAATCTGGTAAAGGAGACTTTCAACCTCAAAGGGACCTTTACAAAACCTGTTTTACGCTCTTAAGCTCAGATTTACGCACACAAACACACAGCTATCAAACTAAATGGGAATGTTTTCAAAGATAAAAGGAAATCTTCAGTGAAGTGTGCATCTTCTATCCATGGAAAAGCAAGAAGACGGAGATGAGGAGCACACTCAGTTGGGGCTCCAGAAGAGTTGTGACTCTAGTCTTCCAAACTGCGGAACGCATTCTGCATGTCTTCAAAGAGCTGGGCGTAGTCTGCTTTGATCTTTGCCTCTCCATCTTTCACTGGGTCCTGAAATTGGACAGACCAAAACTCAGAAATTGCTGGGGCTTTGTGGTCCATTGTCAGGAAGGAGGTTGCCAGGAGTATTTCCTTCCTAGGCAATTTCTACCCCCAGTGCCCATATATGAGCTTACATTTGTCAATACAGTGGTGCCTTGGTACTCAAACAACTTGGAACCCAAACACTGTAAACCTGGAAGTAAGCGTTCCGGTTTGAGAACTTTTTTCAGAAGCCGAACGTGCTCCATTTTGAGTGTTACGCTTCCAATTTGAGTGCCACACTTCCAATTTTGGTGTTACGCTGAGGTCTGTCTGTTTTTGCTATTTTGCATTTTTGTGGCTCTTTTTTTGTGACTTTGTGGAACCCAGTTCAACTACTGATTGATTGATTGATTGATTGACTGACTGATTGATTGTGTGTCTGCAGTACACTGTTTATTGCTTTCATTTTATGGATCAATGGTCTTGTTAGATAGTAAAATTCATGCTAATTGGCTGTTTGAGAGGTTGTTGTTAATCATCTGGAACGGATTGCTTTACTTTCTATGGGAAAGTGCACCTTGGTTTTGGAACGCTTTGGTTTTGGAACGGACTTCCGCAACGGATTAAGCTTGAGAACCAAGGTACCACTGTACATGGAAGGCATTCTACTCTCCTCTTCCCATTGGATTGAGGTAACACAGTTTTAAACCACTGTCTGGATGGGCTAGAAAAAAGCAAAACTGTCAGCGTGGACAACAGCCATGTTCATCCCAGAAACAGCCAACTGCGGCCAGGGCAAGACTAGTCTAATCACTGATCTCAAATTGATAAATGAAATAGAGGAGAAGAGACTGTGGATCACTGTGACCACTAATGTAGCCCTTTCCTTAAGTTTTGTTATTTTTAAAAGGGGTAAGGCTCAACTGGAGACAATTTTAATCTTACTTTATAGCTCATGTCAAACGACCACATAATAACACAATGGCCATTATGCTCATTTGCCTTCAGTAGTAGTAAAGCTCTGCTGGATTAAATATTAATTACCTCTGGTCCACTTTGGTGGAATCCCGCAATGTGTTTTAAGTTTTTACTCTGCTAACTATACATTGGAATCTGCTCTGGCTTATTTATTTAGTAGAATTCTATGACACAATAACCTGCTGGCAGTGGGAGTGAAGAATGGAATATGAAAATTGCCTACTTCATCTTTTTGTTTTCTCTTAAATATAAAAACACAACACTGCCAAGTTGGGCCTCAAATGCTTGCCATCCTGACAATGTCCTCACACTACCCAAAAATGGAGACCGTCTAACACAGCCAGGAGAAAGAATCTCGGTTTGTTTTGCTGTAACTCCCCCACGCAGAGGACATACCTTGAATTTCATTGATGTGAGTCGGTAAAGAATCTCATTCATGTTCTCTCTGATGATGGCCCAAGTGATCTTATTGTCACTCTGGGCAGTGGTCTCAACTGCTCGACGGGCCATATCATAAAACGCAATCATGTTGGACAGTATTCCCACTGTCTTATAAAATGGGCAGAACCTAACGGAAAAAAGCAGAGAAGGCTTGCAAGTCCTGTCTTAAGGACACATTTGTGAATGAATAGGGTGAGCCTGTGACCTGGACTCGGGAACTAAAGTATTAACCATCACAAAAGAATGGCCAGGCTGCCCAGGTAGGGCAATCAGTGACAATTAACAGATGTCCTGGCAGACAGGATTTCTGCTGTAGACTGCCTCCTTCTGTGATGTATGTATGATGTTTCAGGGGGTGGTCTTGGGCAGTTTCAAAAGTCTATATAAGGGCTTGCGCACCATTGTTCAGGGTTCTCCTCCCTCCTACATGTGGTGAGTGGGGACCCTGTTCCAACAGTTCCTTGAATAAAGATCAGGCTTACTAGCCGCTTTGCTTCTCAATATTCTCTGGCTGGCCCCTGTTTTCTCCTACCGATAGGGAACCCACTTAAGGACTCTATATGGGCTCCATAATATCCCATAAGGGAAAGGGAGCAGCTTTTCTTATAACACTACCATAAGCTCAATAGATTTCTACAGGTTAAGGAATTCCAGGGCAGCTAATCAAATCTGAAAGCTGTTCTTGCTCCTGCTTTCTGGAGATGACATTTTATTCTCGGCAGCAGATGAGTCACGGAACAGCAAACTGCTGCAGGAAGACACCAAAATTCTAACGCCCTTCTTCCCCCATGAAAGTTAACTGGGAAAAGTCTAGCGTAACACTGTCTACTTCTTCAGTGCCCATTTCTTCAGCTCCTGAAACATCAGAAACTCTTGTGAAAATAGATAGCTGCAAACCTGTCATATGGAGTGTAGCCATTCTGTTGCAGGAAGTCATCTTTAATGAGCTTGGCAACTTCCAATGTAATTTTGTCTGTTTCTGCCAAGGAAGCCTAGAAGTGAAAGAGACTCGTTAGCTTCCTGGCTCCCTGCTGCTCCTGAAGTTACAGATTCATTTATTTTTATTTTATTTTAAAAATTCTCTAGTCCACATTTCTAGTCCACCTGTTGCTGAATCATCTGTCCACCATATTTCCCAACTACAACTTCTGTTCCGGCTTCTGATAACCTCCTCATCTCCGGACGCTTCTCATTTACTCACTGCCAGTCCTTAACTGCTCACTCTAAGCCTTGTTTTGCCAATAAGGGAGAAAAATCCCCTTTGAGAGGGAGCGTATCATAATTTGCATACCAGCACCTACCACTGTTTTAGGTCAAGGGACCCCTGACCATTAGGTCCAGTCGTGACCGACTCTGGGGTTGCGGCGCTCATCTCGCTTTACTGGCCGAGGGAGCCGGCGTACACCTTCCGGGTCATGTGGCCAGCAGGACTAAGCTGCTTCTGGCGAACCAGAGCAGCGCATGGAAATGCCATTTACCTTCCCGCCGGAGCGGTACCTATTTATCTACTTGCACTTCGACATGCTTTCGAACTGCTAGGTTGGCAGGAGCAGGGACCGAGCAACGAGAGCTCACCCCGTCGCGGGGATTCACTGTTTTAGATGCTAACTAAAATGTTTTAGTCCTGCCGCTATCCTCGCCCAAGTCCTTCCCCCACCCCATTGATGCCAAGAGGCAGGCATCGTCGCTGGACTGTATTGCATTATCCCACCGACATGCCTATAGCCGTTGAGAATATGGAGGGAAAATGTCTCCCCCAAACATTGCTCCCCCTGCCACTCCTCTACTCACCTTCCCCACCAGCTGCACAATCTCTGCAAGATCCTCCTCTTCCTGCAAGATCTCCTTTGCTTTGGTCCTCAAGGGGACAAACTCTGGGAAGTGCTTGTCATAGTACTCGTCGAGAGCGCGTGTGTACTTGCTGTAGCTGATCAGCCAGTTGACAGATGGGAAGTGCTTCCGCTGAGCAAGCTTCTTATCCAAGCCCCAGAACACCTGCCAAGCAACCAGGCTTTTATTCATTTAGTCAACTTACAGGCGGCTTGCTACACAATGCGGGTCTCTCTCCAAGCAGTTTGCAATAAGAAAGTCAGAGACTCTAAAATAACCAGGGTTCAAGGTCTCTAAAACACACAGCAGAGCAATACACACATACAGATGATAATAATAATAAATCACCACTGATAAAAAAATCATTTTTAAAAGAAGAAATACTGACTTCTGATACAAACTAAAAACAATAAACAGTATAATCGCATGATCCAGAGATCAACTGTTGAGAAACCCCCAAGTGAAAAAGGCCATTTTTCATTCAGTGTCTAACACCGTCCAACAGTTGACATACCAACTGAAGCTGACTCCTTGCTACTGAGGTGATCTAATGACTACAACTGACCTTGGGGGTATCCTGAAACTATGTATAAGAGGGAGTGTAAAGGTAAAGGAGACCCCTGACCGTTAGGTCCAGTCGTGACCAACTCTGGGGTTCTGGCGCTCATCTCGCTTTATTGGCCGAGGGAGCCGGCGTACCGCTTCCGGGTCATGTGGCCAGCATGACTAAGCCGCTTCTGGCGAACCAGAGCAGCGCACGGAAATGGCGTTTACCTTCCTGCTGGAGTGGTACCTATTTATCTACTTGCACTTTGATGTGCTTTCGAACTGCTAGGTTGGCAGGAGCAGGGACCGAGCAACGGGAGCTCACCCCGTTGCGGGGATTCGAACCGCCGACCTTCTGATCGGCAAGTCCTAGGCTCTGTGGTTTAACCCACAGCGCCACCCACGTCCCAGTCAAGAGGGAGTGTAACCCCATCAAAACAGGAAGTTTCCCAACTCTTGAACCCAGGAACCATTCACCATAAGGATTCAATTTCAGATGATTGGCTCTCATCTAGCCCATCAGCCCAGGTAATGCATGGCCCTGTCAATTCAGATGTTAAAGAGAATCCCTCTAATATCAGCTCCCCTCTCGTTTCAGGTGTCCTGTGCCCTGGATATGAGCTGCGCCAAACCTCTGTTGCCCTCTAGCTAGGCAGAGTCAGTCCTGGGGTGGAGGGAAGACCCCACCCCCCCTTTAAGGGGGTACTTGCTAGAGAATCTTGCCCATCAGCCCAAGAGAAGGTAATTCCCAGAAATAAGTACTGCCCAACCACTAGAGAAAGGCATTTGGCCAAGACCCCAATGAGCCACTGTTGATAGTGGACAACGCTGGGCTAGATGAATCAAGTCACTGGGCACAGGCAGCAGAAGACCACTGGAAAGTGAAGCTTGCGTTCGGTTAAGGAACCAGAACCTCAACCTACCTGAACGATGCCCAGAGTAGCAGAAGTAACAGGGTCAGAGAAGTCGCCGCCCGGAGGAGATACACTGAGCACAGGTAGGAAAGAAGGAGAGGGAGAGAGAGAGAGAGAGAGAGAGAGAGAGAGAGAGAGGTATGAACAGCAGCAATGGACATTTCATGGGGAACAGCAGTTGTGTGACTTGGCAACTCGGTGCTCAGATTTGCACCCCCCACACAACTTCTTCTGAAACACAATCTGAGACAAGGGGGTGGGGGAAATGCCAAACCCAGATTTCATCCTTAATGCAGTGTTGTAAATCATAGTCTAGCATGAACTAGATGTTGTAGAAATAAGCCCAGTCCTTGGTACCATAAAGGTAAAGGTAAAGGTACCCCTGCCCGTACGGGCCAGTTGTGTCCGACTCTAGGGTTGTGCGCCCATCTCACTTAAGAGGCTGGGGGCCAGCGCTGTCCGGAAACTTCCGGGTCACGTGGCCAGCATGACGAAGGTGCAACTGGCGAGCCAGCACCAGCGCAGCACACGGAAACGCCGTTTACCTTCCTGCTATAAAGGGGTATCTATTTATCTACTTGCACTTAGGGGTGCTTTCGAACTGCTAGGTGGGCAGGAGCTGGGACCGAACGACGTCGTGTGGATTCGAACCGCCGACCTTACAATCAGCAAGTCCTAGGCACTGAGGTTTTACCCACAGCGCCACCTGCGTCCTTCCTTGGTACCATACCAAGGGTTAAGACTAATTCAGTGCAGTTACACACACACACTCAAGCCACATTTATCATTTTACTCCTTTCTAGACCACAATGAAAATGTATCTATGTGGCGCGTAAGAACTCGAAGCATAACCATGAAATCAAAGCGAAATATTTTAAAGAAGCAGGAACACAGAACGGGTCACCTGGCAAGAAGATTATCAAACACAATAAATGTAATTCAGTAAAAACAACAGATCCACTGCAGTCTATGACTCAGGATCAGATCCACCCCCAGTGACACTCCTCAGCTCTTCATAGAGCAATGCCCAGTAAAAGTCTGGAAGGATAAAAATGTTTGTGTGGTGTCAGAAACAGCCAAAATCTTGTGACGGAGGTTGTTGCATAGTTGGGATGCCACCACAGAAAAGGCCCCATCCCCACACAACATGCTTCAGGAATAGGTAGGATAACAAGGGCCTCTTCAGCAGATAGAGGGGGAGGTTGATATAAGGAGAGGCGCTCCCAATATTTAAATCAGGTTTAGGGAACCAGCGGCCCTCCAGCTGATGTGACAACAACTCCCACCATCCCTGACCATTGACCACGGCTGGCTGGGAATGATGGGACTTGTAGTCCCACGACTTGTTAAGGGCCACAGGTACCCCATCCGTGACTTGCTCCTTTTTTGAAGCTGCAGTGAAAATCAAGTAGGCTCAGTGAAAGCAGCCGTAACACAGACACATCGAAGCTGACCGGGTCAGACTAGTGAGATTCTAATTGAAGACCTTTATCCAGTTTTGAAGAAGAAAGCACAGAGAGATAGGGTGGTTACCCCCACTCATTAGTTTCCCCTAGAAATGGCATGGTAAGCCTACAGATTCAAATTCTGACATGGGTACTGCATAGTTGGATCCACTAAAGCAGCTTGCTCTGGATTCCACCTTCCCTAGCATGGCAGAGAATCAACAAACTGAATGTCTCCCTCTGGCTTTGTCATCCTCCACTGACTAGTCCTGGACTTGCTTCCTAATGACTAAACCCTTGTGCCCCTGTGACCCTGACTTATCTATTTCGCCTTCCTTATGTCGCTCCTCGGGAGACAGGGAATGCTCTGCTTTGCACAAGACAGACATTGCCAATCCCAGCTGAAGAAATGAAGGACCAAGGGACTTTGCTATACTTACGCTCCCACAATGCTGACGCTCCCTTCCCTCTCTGGGTTCCCCAGACACTTGACTCTGCCGGCCCGTTCATAGAAAGAAGCCAAGCGGGCGCCGAGATAGGCTGGATAACCACTGTCTGCAGACATCAACAAATGGAAAGTTAGCTTCCCCAACCACAGGAAGGTTCAGGGCCTTTGCTGGAGAAACCACCCAAGGCGGTCGTCAGAAGCGGAAGGCTTACCAGCAGGCATCTCAGCCAGGCGTCCTGAAATTTCTCGAAGGGCCTCCGCCCATCGGGATGTAGAGTCAGCCATCATACTGACATTGTAGCCCATGTCGCGGAAATACTCAGACAAGGTGATCCCTGCAAAAGAACAAGAATTGCAGGTCAGAAGTCACAAACAGCAGAGATCCCGGCTGATGATGGCTTAACTTAGAAACCTCCTAGAAGCATTTATAGACTCTCAGATTTGTAAAAAAGTAATGGAAAGGTAAGCGCCAGGAGGAAAGTTTCACCACTTGTTTCAATTCTCACCTGTGCCCTCCAATATTATTTGCAGACCATTTTGTCTCGTGTTCTTGCCCTTACCACTACAGTCATACCTTGGAAGTCAAACGGAATCCGTTCCGAAAGTCTGTTCCACTTCCAAAACATTTGGGGGGGGGGGGGAGCGCAGCTTCTGATCGGAAGCCGTGGAAGCCCCGTCGGACGTTCGGCTTCCAAAAATAGTTCGCAAACCGGAACAGTCACTTCCGGGTTTGCGGCGTTCAGGAGCCAAAACGTTCAAGAACTAAGCTGTTTGAAAACCAAGGTAGGCCTGTATTTCATAGCAGCATTTACATGTTCCTAGACAGAAACCCAGCACCATTTTTAAATTTTATTTATTACAAAATTGGAAATAAATAGAAATACCCATCATACTGTAGGGCAAAGGGACCAGACCACTTTCTTTTAGCACATGTAGTTCTCAGTTAACAATAGCCCTTTTTCTAAGCACATTGCATACACAGCATTAACACTGTTGTTTTCCATTGCTTTGGATTATTACAATTTTTGGGGGTTACTGATGTTTATAGTTTACAGATTAAGAACAAAGAGAGTCCAAAGAGAGCCCGTCCCAATTCTGGCACCATTGTTGAAAAAATTGCGTCCCACTTCACTGTGCGAAGTTCTTTTTATGTCCTTAGTCCTCCAATACAGTGGTTGGTACCTTGGCTGTTGAACAGCTTGGCTCCCGAACAAGTCGGCTACCAAACACTGCAGTGTTTTGGTTTGCGAACGTTTTTCAGAAGCCGAACATCCGACGTGGCTTCCGATTGAGTGCAGGAAGCTCC
This sequence comes from Podarcis tiliguerta, assembly GCF_965153285.1. Classification (NCBI taxonomy): domain Eukaryota; kingdom Metazoa; phylum Chordata; class Lepidosauria; order Squamata; family Lacertidae; genus Podarcis; species Podarcis tiliguerta. The sequence goes on from NC_139550.1 coordinate 836,433, forward strand.
TGCAGCCAATCGGAAGTCGCGCCTTGGTTTTGGGAGTTGGACGGCCTCCTGGAACAGATTAAGTCCAAGAACCAAGGTAGCACTATATTTAGCTTCACTGAATGACAATGAAGAGAAGGACAAGCCAGGGAATCACGTCTAGTTGAAAAGTAGCAGCCGCCACAGATGCGTCAGAACTGGAGGTGCTGATGCCATATGACTTTGTTAGGGTCCCCTTCCTAGGGGAGACAACAGAGGCTCAAAGGCTGTAACCGTAGGCACATGTCTTCTGGAATGGTGAGGGGAGGGCAAGTAACTGAGGCAGGTACTGAGGTGGAGACCAGGTGCAGGTAAAATAAATATCCATGCCAGTCCTCATCCCTTGAACTGCACAATGGGGATCTCTGATCCTAATGAAGGGGCCTAGAGAGCCAGTATTTGGAACAGAGGCCACTGGCACTGGGGGGGTGGGAGGGAGACAGGGTACCTGCCAAAACTCTTGTCTAGCTCTAAAACCTTCCCAACTGAGGCTCTGCCCAGGCAGAGGGACTGCAGAAACCACAAAGGAGAACCAGCGGGAGGTAATTTACTACAGGCACCAATCTCTTCTACAGCAAATAGCAAGTCTTAAGCACAGAGTAAAATCCTTAATGATAAACTTAAGGACCAAATAGCCTTTTGTGCTCTCAGCTCTTACCAGTGTAGATGGAAGCTTCCCTGGCAGCGACAGGCATGTTGGAGGTGTTTGCTACCAGAGCAGTTCTCTTCATAATGCTTTCGACCTTGCCGTCAACCTCCATTGTGAGCTGCAAAGGCAAGAGAAACAGGACTGAAAATCCGCTGGAAAATATGCAGGTAAAAAGAGGCACATTTGACAAAATTCGGAGAAATAAGAGGGTTGCAAATTAATTGGTCCAAATCAGAGGCGATGATATTTAACTATGATGAAGATGAAAAATGATTTTTTTTTGGAAGGAAATAAAAATAGATATAACATTAAGAAATGTAATAAAGTAATTGGGAATAAAAATAACAAGAAATTTTGAACAAGAGAATTTCAACAAATTAAAAAAGGAAATTAAGGAAAAGCTGGAGGAATATAAGAAAATTAAGCTTTCATGGTTTGGAATAGTAGCGATAATTAAAAATTTTGTCTAGAATATTTTTTTTATTTAGAATGCCACCAAATAAGATATTGGAGACAGAGATAAAGGTTTGGCAAGGTATGATCAATAAATTGTGTAATGGAGATAAGAAACCTAGAATCAATAAAAGAAGATGGTATAAACCTCAGAAACAGGACTGAATCTGCTGAACATAATGACCCTATCTGGGCATTCGCCTTATGTGTGAAACCTACATGCATATATATACATATACAGAGAGAGAGGCAGACAGACAGACAGAAGAAGCATGCACACAAAACCTCCGCAGGTAGATTAAGCACCCTGCTCCAGACCCTCGCTATCCGTGAGTGGGGATGAGAACAGAAGGATGGAGGTTAGCATACTCAGCCACCGCTCTCCCTGCTCACGCGTTATGTTTTACATGAGAGCAGAACATCTAAATAAGGCCAATGGCATGAATTCTTCTAAATGTAGGTATGAAGGGTCATTAGTAAACACTGAAATTCAATTACAGAAAGAGTCTTAATTGGACTGCTTCAACATTTCACTTCCAAACTCAGGGTTGCCCTATATTCCTATTCACATGTGCTCCATGGTTTATGGAGAAAACTAAAATGGAATATTAAGATTGCCCCTTATAGCTTTGTTTACTCAATTTAAGTCAAGCTAAATCAACTTGGACATTAATGCCCTCCCCAAATCCACATACTTTGCTTAGATTAGAACTGGATTGAGGCACAAAGTTTTGCTTGAACAGCATTCCCATACCCAATACTGACCTCGGGGAAGTCTCTGAGAACTTCAGACATTTCATTTCCTCGTTCCCCACAGCCTACGTATATGATAACATCGCTGTTGGAATATTTGGATAGAGACTGAGAAATCACAGTCTTTCCGCAGCCAAAAGCCCCAGGAATAGCCGTCGTGCCTCCTTGAACACACCTAAAGGAAGAAGATTGACTGGATTAGTATTTTAACTTGGAGGGAAAGACACAATGGACAAACAGATAGAAGGGAAGTGCAACATATATTTTTAAATTGGCACAAGTCCCAAGATTTAAAGAGGACATGTTGAGTCTGACCATTTAAGGTATCCTGCCCTACTCCAGCAGTATTTAAAATGTCAGAAGCGTAGCTGTACCCTGTGAGCACTCTTAATGAACTTTGAAAGCCACATTGGAGCTCCTTCAGCTAAAGAGTGAAATAAAAATGTTTCAGAGAAATATGGGTCTGTTATAGCAAAAGCAGCAAACAGAAACCTTTGCTCTTGCTTCTATGTAAACTGGCACTTTGCATGGGCTGTATATGTTTGCTTGTTCTTGCCCAAACCCCTTTCTCTCTATATGCAATGATTGAAACGGAAAACACAACCGAAGACGTGGTCCAGCATTAACAGAAAGATCTTCAGCTTTTTAATATTAAAATCTTTATTGTGGTTTTAGTGCTCTAAGCATGGCACATACCCTTATTCCAGTTATGCAGTCAGCGACAGTTCTACTATACATAACTGGAGAACTTTTCTACTAAAAGAAGCAGCAAAAAACAGACTTTGCAATCATAGTTGCTACTTACGGAAAGAGTGCATCAAGGACTCTCTGACCCGTTAAGAGAGGGTGATTGGCGGGCAACTTTTCTGTGACAGGGCGGACTTGCCGTACAGGCCAGACCTGGACCATAGTGAATTTCTCCTTCACTCCCTCAAACTCCAGCTCCAACACAACATCCTGCAAGAGGGCGGTGAAACCAAGAACAAACAAGATGTACTGGAAGCTCTGCTGGCAAAAAGTCAGCTAGGATGACGGCATGCTGCTGACTTCAGCAAAGTCATGTTGATATTAAAAAGTGGGGTCCTGGTGTCATTTATAGTCAGGAAGCAAAGAGGTCTGCTGGTGGTGGCGTCAAGCCACCTCTGCAAGCTGCCTCCATGATGGCAATTTTGGCATCCCTCAAGCAACCCTTATCTGCCAGGAATTTGTGGGAGTCAATAGGACTCCCTGGTGGTGGAGAGACAGAGGGAATTTTGCCAAGCCGGGTAACCTGTCTCTTCCCTGCCCAAGAGATTGCATACTCTGGACAAGTGCTGAGGCAGTGCTTGTAGAATATGGAGGTCTACTGGAGAGGCCACAGTTGTCTATGCAGAGGGCATAACAGAGTGCATGGCCTCATAACAGAGCACTGGAGTTTTTCTTGCACATTAAGTGTATCAGTGAAATTGAGTCTATCGTACATTCACCACCTCCTTCCCTAATTAGGCCCATTTTTCACACACACACACACACACAGACATGTCCTGGCTGCTGGGAAAGCAAGCCTAGCCAAGGCAAGAACACAGGTGCTAGAAAAGGGAGAATGAGAGGAGTTTTTTTCTCTAGCTCCACTGCCTCCCCCAACTTAAAACACAGACCTGCAGAGACTCCATCGTTTGAGCAAGCGCAAAAATTTATGAAATGGAAAGTGTTTCCTCCAGTGTACTACCATGCCTGATACAGTTCACACAAAACCCGGCATCCTGCAGGGACAAATCATTAGACAGCAGAGAAAAACTTATTATTTGAAGAAAAACTTACAGATGTGTCGTAATTCCCAGGTGGAGCAATGTACGTCACCGTCCCCCTGTTTCGCGGGGGCAACATGATCTTGTGTTTGATAAGAGAGTTTTCAGTCACTAGGCCATAAATATCACCGCCTGTGATATGACTGCCAACCTACAAGTCAAAGAAACTGCTAATATTAATATACAGAGGTATTATAAGTCCACAGTACGAGATGCACTAAAAACATTATGGATACCCAACTGCAAAGAGGGTCAATTCAGACTGGTCAACAACGCTGCCAAAAGACAATCAACAGCAAACATTTTCTCTGTAACTTACCCGCAGGTTTTTGACAGGTGAGAAGTCCCATTTGAGATCTCTGCTCAGAGCTGTCACATTGACTCCTCTGGGGATGTAAATGCTCTGGGTTTGATTGCTGATGTCTGACAGAGGCCTCTGAATACCGTCAAAAATGGCTCCCATGATTCCAGGGCCAAGCTCCACCGAGAGGGGCTTGCCAGTACGAAGTACGGGGTCTCCTACAGAAACACCAGCTAAACAATTGGTTAAGGAAGGCATCCTAAAGGTGGTGTCCAAGCTAACTAGAAATGTATTAACTGGTTCACTAACCAATTACCCTTCATGGGGGGGGGGGGTCACAAAAAACATCTTGCAACGGAACTCAGGTTTCAGCCAACGGCTCCCATTCTGGGAGGGAGAAAAACATTTTGGTGAGCCAACAAGTACAATCGTACTTTGGTTCTCGAACAGAATGCATTCTGAGAGTCCGGAACTGTTCGAAAACCAAGGCGCAGCTTCCAATTGGCTACAGGAGCGTCCTGCAGCCAATCGGAAGCCACGACGGATGTTCGGCTTCCAAAAATCGTTCGAAAACTGGAACACTCACTTCCGGATTTCGATCGTTCGGGAGCCGATTTGTTCAGGAGCCAAGGCGTTTGAGATCCAAGGTAAGACTGTATTTTCAGACATTCCAGAGAATAGCAACAAAGTTGTTTCAACTCCAGAGGTCTTTGACTTAACATAAACCATCCCGGAGAGTTTAGCAAGCCAATGTGGTTCTGAAGGTGGGCAGAATAAAGGTTGGTGCTATTTTTGCCTCCTCCTGGGAAAAAGGAAACGAGTCGCAGGCCATACTACAATGAACTGTATAATTCTGATAAACCTAGTGTGATATCAGTCTCTCTAACCTTCTACACATCACCCTTGTTTTGCTTACTTGTTTATACTTGTGGGGTTTTTTTTTTTTTTACAATTTCAAATACAAAATACAATTGTAAACCAAGAAAACTTTAATAACAATAAAAAAGAGCTAGGGTTTTGTTTTTTAAAAAATACAAAATGAACTGCTCAGTTCCCCAGGCAGATAGGATTATTCCCATTATGGATGGGGTTCCACTTGCCCTTAGGGATCAAACTAGCAATCTGGAAGTAATGCCAGACCAAGAATGGTGTTCTGGTGTCTAGGCAATAACTTTGGCCCAGAAGCTTTGGCTGGTACGCCAAGTGCACCCACTACCTGAACCCAAGGATCTTGGCTCCCACTGAAGTCATCGTCCCATTTTCATTTTTACATACCCCTGAATGGCAGAAATCACACACCAGCCAAAAGGATACAGGTTTCCTCATATACCTGAATAGTTGCCATGTCCCCCTCCAGACGGATAATTTCTCCAACAAGTTCACAGTGGCCAACTCGGACCAGTTCATACATGGCTGCACCTGCCATGTTGCAGGCAGTGACAACTAGGGGAAACAAAAGAAAGAGATGAATGCAGATTCAACTGTGATTTCCCGTTGGAAGGTAAAGGTAAAGGGACCCCTGACCATTAGGTCCAGTCGTGGCTGACTCTGGGGTTGCGGCGCTCATCTCGCTTTATTGGCCGAGGGAGCTGGCGTACAGCTTCCGGGTCATGTGGCCAGCAGGACTAAGCCGCTTCTGGCGAACCAGAGCAGTGCACGGAAACGCCATTTACCTTCCCGCTGAAGCGGTACCTACTTATCTACTTGCACTTTGATGTGCTTTCTAACTGCTAGGTTGGTAGGAGCAGGGACCGAGCAACGGGAGCTCACCCCGTCGCGGGGATTCGAACCGCATACCTTCTGATTGGCAAGTCCTAGGCTCCGTGGTTTAACCCACAGCGCCACCCACATCCCTTCCCGTTGGTAGGAAGGGACAATTCAGTAGCTTTGCATTTTTAAATTTCTGCAAATACAGTGTTTTATTTGCAACTGGAAGCAGAGCCCAAAATATTGCTGTAATGCATGAAAGACTCCTATTACTGAAGTGGTAAGGTAACCACGTGTTTGGGCTTCTCCGCTGTGAGTCCTGGAAGACCTGCTCCCTGTCTTGCTAGCCTTTTCCAACTGGCCTGGGAGGGTGGGGCTGACTTACTAAAGCTACAAAATCTGGGGCTGCTGAGCAGACGAGTGGGCTGAGGTGTCATTTGGGGAGTTTTGTGGGGATAGCAGTTGTTGCCGCTACTGATATTAAATTTTGCATCTTTATTTTAGATCTTATGATTTATATGGAAATGTTCAATTTGGTTCTGTACTCTTTGACGCTTTGCTTTATAACTACTTTTGCTATGTTTGTAATTATACAATTCGTTTCCGTTTTGCAAGCCACCTCGAGCATGGCTTGAACTGTGGAAAGACAGTCTACAAACAGAATGATGCATGTATGTTCCTTCCTTAAAGAAAGGTAGATGCCACGAAGCAGGGTTCTAGCCTAGCCTTCTCCCTGGCATGCTACTTTGTAGAGCAATTTTTGTGTGTGTGCAGAGGAGAATGCTGTCATGAGGTCACAGAATCATAAAGTTGGAAAGCTGGAAAAACCACAAAGTCTAGTCCAACCCCTGCAATGCAGGAAACTTTTGCCTAGCCCAGGGCTCGAACCCATGACCTTGAGATTTGCAGTTAAGACATGCAGTAAGGTCAGCAAGAAAGGAGATGGCTGGTGGTTCCTAATGTCACAAAAGCCCTGATGTTCAATCTATGCAGATTTGCTCTTCCTTGGGAAAGGGGGCGTTTAAGGGACTCCATCAGGTGAAAGGATGCAGGTTCCCAAATAACTCCTATCCTTCTGTCCAGAGCTTTCAGACCATGCCTCTCCTGGACACGACTATGGAAGATACTTCTTTCTCAGCACCATTTCACTGCTGCTCGTTTAAAGTAGACATACCAAGGGCACTTACCAGGTCCTGAAACTCCAAAGACATAGCCAAAGGCATCCTCTCTGTCTTCATCACGTACTTTGGGAAGTTTGGAGAAATCCATCTTGACTGTCCAGCTAGCTGAGAAGAAGGGATGAGAAAAGTCTAGTTTGCATTTTCAGGTAAAGGTAAAGGGACCCCTGACCATTAGGTCCAGTCGTGACCGACTCTGGTTTTACTGGCCGAGGGAGCTGGCGTACAGCTTCCAGGTCATGTGGCCAGCATGACTAAGCCGCTTTCTGGTGAACCAAGGAAATGCCGTTTACCTTCCCGCTGGAGTGGTACCTATTGATCTACTTGCACTGGTGTGCTTTCGAACTGCTAGGTTGGCAGGAGCTGGCAGCTCACCCTGTCACGGGGATTCGAACCGCCAACCTTCTGATCGGCAAGTCCTAGGCTCTGTGGTTTAACCCACAGCGCCACCCGCGTCCCTTTGTTCGGTTAGCCTACATCAAATCACAGCAAGGCCACTCGCAATTAGCGCAAAGTGGAATCCCCCCCCCCACATTACATGCATTCCCTCACTTTTTGAGTCTGAATCTTGTGTTCCCCCCACAACTGTCAGTTAAGTAGCTGAGGAACTATGCAGGACTGTATACCAAGGTTCTTCTGCATCTCAAAGTGTATACAAAATCTTGCCATGTAATAATCAGAGTGCTGAAGAACTCAGTAAATATTCTTTTCAGTTCCCTATTTTAGCTGCTGATCTCTGTAGAATGCCCTTCTGGCTTGCACTCTTTATAAAGACTTGAGGAATGAGATTATCGCCCCTCTCTTATTGTCCATTCTGGGTCGCCCAACCACTGCCACAGCGTCCTTTTTCCTGGCAGATCAAGAGGAGCAGATGACAGCAACGGTTGCAAGGTTTTTAGCTGGGGCAATCAGAATAAGGTCCACTATTTGACTACTGATTCAGGAGCCTAAAGTGTGTTTCATGTAATCAACTTTTTTTTTCTGTCCTTTGTATATTGCACTGCTGTTTTGTTGCTATGGCCGATGGGTGACGCAAATAAAGATTCATTCAAGAAGGATGTCTGTGAAAATCTGTGGGTGCACAATACGCAATCACAACTGCTAGCTCGGCAGCCCTGGAATGTATTTGGTGTTGAGGAAGCTCTCAACACTACTCAGACATAGCTACAAAATACGTGTGCTTATGGTTCAAACATTTGCTGCAGGCCTTCCTTTGTGCTGATCTTAAGCACCACCAAGATAGCCTTATACAACCCTGGCTACCTACAAGTGTTAGAAATTAGCCAGGCGCCAGGTGCGTTTTGCTACTGCCGTGGGTCCAGTTGCCACCACCTGGGAGATCTCTGGATGCCCGGTTGGCGAATGAAATCTCCATCTGGCCGGTCCCCCCCCAGCTTTCTTAAGCAGATAAGCAGAAGAGCTTATTTATTGCATTTATATCCAAACTTTTCCCCCTCCAAAGCATAATTCAGGAGTTACTCCAGAACAGAGGGCGCGGAGAAAAACTATGAATAATTAGCACACTGTGAGAAAACACTCTGCCCATAAACAAGATGGGAGTATATTATGGTAACATATTTGGGTTTTGACCCTTTCAGCCAGTTCCTTTTCCCTTAAACCTGTTTTTAACATTCCCACTATTTTACGAAGCTATCCACTTACAAAGGTTACACACTGTTTTGGAGATCGGCAAATGGGAGTTGCAGAGATGAATACCGTACACACATTTATACTACATCCTTTAAAGAATTCTGCTACATTAAACTTAAAACACATTTTCACCCATAACATGGCACGTTGATTGCCTGAGATCAATTTTAGCCAAACCAAATAACCATTTTACAGTGCAACGCTTAATAAGAGGGTTACCTTGTCCAGCTCACACTGGGGAGTCCAATATGTTTTGACCTAAGTTTTTTTTTTAAAAAAAAGACTGATTTTTTTGCTGCAAAATCTGAATCAGTTTGAAATTAAAATCCCATGTGTGTCGCAATCAAGATTCTCGTCCAAAGAAAGCAATGCATGGTAATATACAAAAAGGTCCATACCTTAGGGGAAGCAACAACAAAAAATATCCACCAGTCTTATGAAGGAATCCAAACACAAGCTCTAAGAAATCAGGAAAAAGCAAAATGATTTGCCTTCCTGGCTCCGAAGAGATAGGAAAAAAGGCATTTCAGGAAGACACAGCAAAGAAAAGATTGTCTGCTGACCAGATGAGTCATCCCTCCCTCCCAAAAAGGACTGCTGCAAGAGCAAGTCACGTTGCTCAAGGCCCAACTAAATTTAAAATGTGCTCTTTTTGAATTTCAACACACTCCATCGTGCTGAGGCTGAAAGCAAAATCAACTCTCAGTCACAAGCTGTTTCCGTGCTTGGGCAAGACCCAAAGAACAGAGACACTGTTTTTGCTATCTCAAGAGACCATTTATAAAACGATCAAGTCAGAAAATAAAATGCCTCTGTTTTATTGCATTCTTCACTTCTGCAGAACTAATGAGTCACTGTCGAGTCCACTGACTTTAACTGCAGCAATTACCTTGTGGGGCAAGAATGGGGATCTGGTGACCCTATGAAATTGTAGTCCAGGTTAAGGACCCCTAGATAAAGGGGTCCAGTCTAAGTCAGGTCAAAGGCAACTATAGGGTTGTGGCGCTCCTGTTGCTTTCAGGTCAAGGAAGCTGGCGTTTGTCCGCAGACAGCTTTCTAGGTCATGTGGCCAGAAGGACTAAACTGATTCTGGTGCAACACAACACCGTGACGGAAGCCAGAGTGCATGGAAATGCTGTTTACCTTCCCACCGCAGTGGTACCTATTTATCTACTTGCACAGGCGTGATTTCGACCTGCTAGGTTGCAGGAGCTGGGACAGAGCAACGGGAGCTCACCCCGTCGCAGGGATTCCAACCGCCGAACTTCTGATCGGCAAGCCCAAGAAACTCAGTGGTTTAGATCACAGCGCCACCCATGTCCCTTTAAGTCCAGGTATGGCAGAAACATTGCCCACACATTCGCTCAGAATATGTTTTTGAGCTGTAAAACACTAATTCCACACATTATTGCAATCATATATGAACAAATGTGGTGACACAACCAGGCACTGATCCAGACCTGCTTAGCTGCAGCAAGGTGGACTTCATGTGCTTTCAGCTTATACCAATGGGGACATCCATATTTTATTACAAAACCTTACTGCTCATGAGGGGTTGCTATGTAACAAAAGAAGCTGCCCCCTCCCATTACTACAGTGGTACCTTGGTTCTCAAACTTAATGCTTTCCTGAAGTCCCTTCCAAAACCAAAGCGTTCCAAAACCAAGGGGCGCTTTCCCATAGAAAGTAATGCAAAGCGGGTTAATCCGTTCCAGACAATTAACAACAACCCCTCAAACAGCCATTTAACATGAATTTTACTATCTAATGAGACCACTGATCCATAAAATGAAAGCAATAGACGATGTGCTGCAGTCACACAATGAATCAGTAGCTGAACTGGGTTCCACACAGTCACAAAAAAAGAGCTGCAAAAACAAAAATGCAAAATAAATAGCAAAAGGAGACAGACTGCAGTGAAACAGAAGTGTGGCACTCAAATCGGAAGCATGGCACTCAAAATGGCGCACGTTCAGCTTCCGAAAAAAGTTCGCAAACCGGAACACTTATTCCAGGTTTGCAGTGTTTGGGTTCCAAGTTGTTTGAGTACCAAGGCGTTTGAGAACCAAGGTACCACTGTACTTTGCCAATAATCCTAATCCAAAAATATCAATACTGCCTAAAGCTAAGGAAATCATGACAACTGAATGACCCTTGCAAGCCTGATTCTTCCAAGCCTTTAGGGGAGGATAGCTCTAATTCTCCACTGTACTACAGCCAGTCCAGGCACTGCCAAAAAATAGTTAAATCCAAGCCATCATATACACATTTTGAACCACATTCTTCCTTTAATGACTTCAAGTACAAATTTGGTGGTGTGAACTATTGTGATACAATTGCCTATTATGCATTTTGCCCTCTCCTTTATAATTAAAAAGCTGGTTCAAACTCCCACATAGAAAAGATTGAAATTTTCAGTCAACAGACTTCTCCTTCAGCATTCAGTATCTTAGACTACTTGAACAATTGGGGCTAAATGCATTGACAGAGGACCAAAACATTCTCGACCATTTCTAAAAACTCCTGCAACACAACACTAGAGACAATTGTTTCAGAAGAGACCAAACCTAATCTTTCTAATTTGGTTCCAACTTCGCCCCAACCCAGACACACTAGTTAGATCAGAAAGAATGATTAACAGTGAATGACTAACAGTGAAACATACATGAATTATTCTCTTAAGTCTATTGCTTGGCTTGAGTTGTTCCATTCTACCATACAACAAACTGCTTTGCAACTAAAGGAGAATCAATTTTCCCAAGGCAAATTAAGCATTAAGTTGATGGAAAATAAGATGCTGGACTTTGGACTGATCCAACAAGACACTTCAAATGATCTTATGCCATATTATTAAAATTAAAATAAACAGCATATAAAAATACCCAGCTAGTGTATTAATGGAAGGTGCAATTTCAAAAGAAGTACCACCCCTGCTTTATTGGCCTATTACTTTTATATGTTTATATGTGTAGAGAGTGGGGTGAAAAGGATCCAGTTTTGTGTCATGTAGTTTAAAGAAGCTGTTCAAGATTTATGCAAATAGAGATTGCAAGGAGAATTAAAAGCAATGTTCTCTAGTGGAGCCAGCATGTCTAAGAAAGAGGTTTCTGAAGAAGGGTTCCATATTACATAACTGGAAACCCCTTAAACCCATAATCTAACAAGAAGACCGAGAGAGGCTTACTGCCAAATTTACACAACCCTTTTAGTGTTTTCTAGGATAGAAACACCATTTAAGGATATATAGGGTGAAATTCTGACAATACTAACTACCTCTGTGTTTGGCGGACAATATTTCTAAAAGGACCTGAATATTCTCCAGAGGCATCAAAGGTATTCAGTAAGATTTAGAAAAATGCATGTTCTTCTAGGTACTTGCAAATGTGCGTAAGAACTGCGATGTTCATTTAGCTGTTAAGTCCCATTCTTCTCAAAGGGGTTTATTGCTAGGCAAGTGTATAGGAATCTAAAGCCATTTCTTAAATATCTAGTGAAGCCGTCCAAAACAAAATTAATATTACAATTATCAACAACATCAGAATAAAAGAAGGAAGAAGCAAACCCTTACAGCGGGTGAACTGGAAGAGGAACTTACAAAGAAATATGACTCAAGAAAGCAAGCCAAACCCCAAGCTGCAAAGGGAGGCATAGCTATAAAAAAACCCACAGATCACTAAATTAATCTAATTGGAAATGTGAACTCCTTCTTAACCACCAGACCTTGAGCAAAAGCAACTCAACCACCAGTCATGCCAAGGAAAATATTACTATGAGCAACTGTCATATTATCCAGCATTTGACTGCGGCTATTCCCAATACCTTGACAAAAATGATTTTACCTAGGAGCAGACAACTCCTCATTGTTCACAATGGGCCCCAAATCAGAAACATAAGAAAAAGCCAGCTTCTTGGCATGGTTTTAAAAAGGGATAATTAGAAAGCTTTCTTCCAGCCTAATTTCTCCCCAGCTTTTTGAATTAGAATAATAGAATCTTAGAGTTGGAAGGGACCCAGGGGTCATCTAGTCCAACCCCCTGCAATGCAGGAATCTCAGCTAAAGCATCCATGACAGATGGCCATCCAACCTCTGCTTCAAAACCTCCAAGAAGGTAAAATGTAAAGGACCCCTGTGAAGTTAATTCCAGCCAAAGGCAGCTATGGGGTGCCGTGCTCATCTCGCTTTTCAGGACAAGGGAGCTGACATTTGTCCACAGACAGCTTTCCGGGTCACGTGGCCAAATAAGTAGAGTCCACAACCTAAGCTTATTTATGGAGAAGCTGTTCAAAACCACTGTTCAAAATCTGGGCCTGTTTAAAAGTGCAGGGGAACAACTATGGTTATGTAAACACATAGGATTTGAAGTGCCTAGGGCTCATTTTTTCAGAGCAGTTTTGCACATACAGTGGTACCTTAATTCCTGAATGGCTTAGTTGTCAAACAAATTGGCTCCCGAATGCCACAAACCCGGATGTGTTCTGGTTTGTGAATGTTTTTCGGAAGCCAAACATCCGACATGGCTTCCAATTGAGTGCAGAAAGCTCCTGCAGCCAATGAGAAGCCGTGCCTTGGTTCTCGAAAGATTTCGGGAGCCGAACTGACTCCCGGAACAGATTGTACAGAACAATTGTACATATATTTGCACAATAAGCAGGCGTTTGAGCAGGCATTTCTATATATGCTGTCTGTACATACAAGTTTGTACGTTCACAAAGTCGTGTGCATCAGTGTTCTGCCCTCCCCTCTCTTCAATTACTCTATCCATGCCCCCTAAGTGATGGAAAGAACACAGCAGTTCACTGCACCCTATGCAGTTTCTTCCTTCCTTTCGTAAAATAGTGCATCTGCCTGTATGTTAAAATATTAAACAGAAGTGCTTCAGGTGCCACCAGCATCAGAGGGGTGGTGAGCGACTACTGGAGGAAGGTCCTTTTTAGTGTGAGACATCCCAGCTGTAGAATACTTTCCCCAGGTAGACTCACCTTCATGTCTGAGACCTTTTCTTTCCCCAGGCTTTTAACCTAATCAGTTTTATCTCTGCCGATTATTTCTCTGCTCCACTTTAAAACAATGCAACACCTTTTTTTTTATTTAAAAAATGTGTTTCCTGTAATTGTTATAAACCACCTGGGAACCTATGGAAGGTCAGGGTACAAGTCCTTTACAATACACACCCAGAGACACAGATGCACTGGGGATCTACCTCTGCTGTTTCGCTTTTGCAGTATTTTGTTTTCATGGCTGCACGTGGGTAGTAGCTTGCTGCAGTTCTCATTTATGCACCTCTCCTTCTACAATGTCAACGGCCACCACACATGCATTCATTATCAGGCCTCATGCAACACATTGAAATGTCAACCGCATTGTTACGTGAAAGTGCAATTTTACACAAGTGAATGAATACAGAAAGCAAGTCTTATTTACAGAACAAAAACAACAACACCCTAAAGCTCCTCAACCACAGATTTCTAACTAAAACAGCCAAGACATAACTGAGGCAAGGATTTCAGAGGAGGGAAATGCCCCACCTCTGTAGTGATATGAATTTTCATCCTGTTTTTCTCTGTAAGCTGCCTTGAGTCCCGTCAGGGAGAAAGGTGGGGTACAAATAAATATGATGATGGGTTAGTGACCGGCTGTAGGGTGGTTTTTTTTTGTTTGTATCCGTTTGATTACGAGACTTCCCCTGCTGTTTGGTGCCGTCTCGTCAGGAACAAGCACCCAAAACACCGCCATATAAGCCCCCCGTTTTCTTGAACTGGCCTAGAGGAGAGGACAAACCTAGACAGCATCTTAAAAAGCAGAGACATCACCTGCCAACAAAGGTCCGTATAGTTCAAGCTATGGTTTTCCCAGTAGTGATGTCTGGAATTGAGCTGGACCATAAAGAAGGCTGATCGCCAAAGAATTGATGCTTTTGAATTATGGTGCTGGAGGAGACTCTTGAGAGTCCCATGGACTGCAAGAAGATCAAACCTCTCCATTCTGAAGGAAATCAGCCCTGAGTGCTCACTGGAAGGACAGATTATGAAGCTGAGGCTCCAAGACTTTGGACACCTCAGGAGAAGACTCCCTGGAAAAGACCCTGATGTTGGGAAAGATGGAGGGCACAAGGAGAAGGGGGCGACAGACGACGAGATGGTGGGACAGTGTTTTTGAAGCTACCAGCATGAGTTTGACCAAACTGCGGGAGGCAGTGGAAGACAGGAGGGCCTGGCGTGCTCTGGTCCAGGGGGTCACGAAGAGGCGGACACGACTAAACAACCAATGTTTTAAACGTACCTGCGATCTCTTGATGAAGGGCTGTATATCAATTTAATAAATATTAACAACCATCCGTTGTTAGTCGCCTGAATTTGCAATAATAATAATAATAATAATTTATTATTTGTACCCCGCCCATCTGGCTGGGTTTTCCCAGCCACTCTGGGCGGCTTCCAACAAAGATGAAAAATACACTAAAATGTCACATATTAAAAACTTCCCTGAACAGGGCTGCCTTCAGATGTCTTCTGAATGTCAGGTAGTTGTTTATCGCTTTGACATCTGATGGGAGGGTGTTCCACAGGGTGGGTGCCACTACCGAGAAGGCCCTCTGCCTGGTTCCCTGTAACTTGGCTTCTCGCAGTGAGGGAACCGCCAGAAGGCCCTCGGAGCTGGACTCCAGTGTCCGGGCAGAACGATGGGGGTGGAGACGCTCCTTCAGATATTTATAATTAAGTTTAGGGGGGGGGGTCATTTAATTTCACTGCACACAGGTGGTGTGGTGATAATAAAGGTTCATTATTATTACTGTTCTCGAAGCTACCAGCATGAGGGAGGCAGTGGAAGACAGAAGTGCCTGGCGTGCTCTGGTCCAGGGGGTCACGAAGAGGCGGACACGACTAAACAACAACAACAACAATATTTGCCAGGTCAAGTATTATCCCTCTCAGTGAAGTCCGTGATTGGATAGGAAACTGCCCCCCCCCTTCTTGCCCAGTTTGGAATGGCCGGGCTTTCATTGCAGACCTTGCAGTGGTGCAGCACATCTCAAGCAATGTATGAGAGCAGAAGTCAGGTGATGAGACACACACTATGGACTCTCTCTGGCCCCATAGGAAAGAGCCAGGACACGACTCAACCACGACGGTGGTGGGGAGGGAGATGCTAAGCGTTTCCTCCTATATGGGGGGGGGGTGTGAGGCGATATTTCGCCCTCTTTGAGGGGCCCCCGGAGAGAAAGGCGCCCTTCAGCGCAAGGGCGAGGAGGGAGAAGCGCTGCCGGGGTGGGAACGAACCGCCACAGCTCCTGGGAAGCTGCTCGGGCTGCCCGCTTCTCAAGGGAGGGAGAGAAGGGCGGTGAGGCGGAGGCGGCGGCGACTCACCTCACCTCGGGCGACTGACTGGAGCAGCTCCGCGCGCAGTGACTCAGGAAGCGGCTGACCACCGAATGCGCCCTTTTCCCCGGCGGACTAATCCTGCGGGCGCCTCCGGAAGTGACGCGAGAGCACTTCCCGTCGAGCCTCTCGGGCTTGGGAGGATCTTCTCGCGGCGCCTGCGCGCTTGGGGCGGTAAAGTGTCGTAAAGGAAAGAAGGGGCGGGGCGCCAGGTGGAGCCAATGTTGCGACGCGCTTGGAGGGCGGCGGCGGCGGCGGGCCTTTTTTTCCCGGCCCGACGCGCCGCCTTGAGCGCTTTGCCTCACAAACGGGGGCTTAGCCCCGCTGAGGTACGAAAAGGGTAGAGGTGCGCATCGTCCGGCCCGAGAAGGAGCTTCCGGGTTCGCGTCGCGCGCGGTTGAATAAAACTCCCCCGCCGAGTGAAAGCGGCCCGTCGTGGGAGCCGGTGCGGGAAAGCCAGGATTTCATCATAGCTGTTTGAAAGCTAGAGTGCAACGCCCAAATAAAAGAAGCAGAGAGCAGGGCTTTAAAAAAAGCTCATTTCGTGTGAACATTTTTTTAAAATAGGTTTTTAAACATTGGGAAATGGCCCTCCCAAAGTAAATGCAAAACCAAAGCAAACACTTTAATGCGCTTTTACACAAGCGCGCGCACATATATACAGTGCTTTTTCCCCTGGGGGGACACATGGGTACGCATACCCCTAAACATTTTGTGAATCTTTGTACTTTTGCCCATTTAATGTATTTATTTTTCACGATTTGAATTATAAAATGGTGGGTTTTTTAGTCAAAATGAGAGTACTAAACATTTTTTTAAAGAAAAAAAGCACTGCATATGCATGTTGTTTAGCCGTTTAGTCGTGTCCTCCCTGTTAAATTACACTTTGCATTCAATGCATATTTAATTAAACTAGCATATGCATACACAAGTTTAATTAAATATGCATTGAATGCAAAGTGTAATTTAACAGGGAGGAAAAAAACTTTAGCTGATGTTGACACTGCTGTTTATCTGTGCTGGGGCAGTTTAGTAATTGTGAGTTTTCACTTGTCATATGTAAAATGATCAGCACAGAGTTCTCCCCCGCTTTTATATTTATATTAATAAATGGAAACTCTCCAATATTTGAAGGTGACTGCCGATATCATAATACCATTTATGCAAATATATGGTACAACTGCATTTAGAAGACTCAACAATTCTGGTCGCCTCACTTCAAAAAGGCTATTGTAGGGTTGGAAAAGTTAAGAAAAGGGCATAGAGCGATTCCCCTATGAAGAAAGGTTGCAGCATTTGGGACATTTTGGTTTAATGAAAATGCAAGGGGGCGACATAGAAGTTTATAAAATTATGCATGGCGTGGAGAGAGAAGAGTTTTTCTCCCCTCTCTGCACCCACTGTTGCGAGCAACAAAAAAGGCTTCTATGGGTATGTTCGTAGCAAAAGGAAGAACAAAGAAACAGTGGGGTCACTCAGAGGAGAAGATGGTGAAATGCAAACAGGGGACACAGAAAGGGCTGAACTCCTTAATGCCTTCTTTGCCTCAGTCTTCTCCGATAAAGAAAACAATGCCCGACCTGAAGAATTTGGAGCAAATGATTCAGCAGAGGAAACACAGCCCAGAATAACTAAGGAGATAGTACAAGAATACTTGGCTAGTTTAGATGTATTCAAGTCTCCAGGGCCAGATGAACTGCATCCAAGAGTATTAAAAGAACTGGCAGATGTGATCTCAGAACCACTGGCAGTCATCTTTGAGAATTCCTGGAGAACAGGCGAAGTCCCGGCAGACTGGAGGAGGGCAAATGTTGTCCCTATTTTCAAAAAGGGGAAAAGAGAGGACCCAAATAATTACCGCCCAGTCAGTCTAACATCAATACCAGGGAAGATTCTGGAGCAGATCATTAAGCAAACAATCTGTGAGCACCTAGAAAGGAATGCTGTGATCACCAATAGTCAGCATGGATTTCTGAAAAATAAGTCATGTCAGACGAACCTGATCTCATTTTTTGACAGAATTACAAGCCTGGTAGATGAAGGGAACGCAGTGGATGTAGTCTACCTTGATTTCAGCAAGGCATTTGACAAGGTGCCCCATGATATTCTTGTAAAGAAGCTGGTAAAATGCGGTCTTGACTATGCTACCACTCAGTGGATTTGTAACTGGCTGACTGACCGGACCCAAAGGGTGCTCATCAATGGTTCCTCTTCATCCTGGAGAAGAGTGACTAGTGGGGTGCCACAGGGTTCTGTCTTGGGCCCGGTCTTATTCAACATCTTTATCAACGACTTGGATGATGGACTCAAGGGCATCCTGATCAAATTTGCAGATGACACCAAACTGGGAGGGGTGGCTAACACCCCAGAGGACAGGATCACACTTCAAAACGACCTTGACAGATTAGAGAACTAGGCCAAAACAAACAAGATGAATTTTAACAGGGAGAAATGTAAAGTATTGCACTTGGGCAAAAAAAATGAGAGGCACAAATACAAGATGGGTGACACCTGGCTTGAGAGCAGTACATGTGAAAAGGATCTAGGAGTCTTGGTTGACCACAAACTTGACATGAGCCAACAGTGCGACGCGGCAGCTAAAAAAGCCAATGCAATTCTGGGCTGCATCAATAGGAGTATAGCATCTAGATCAAGGGAAGTTATAGTGCCACTGTATTCTGCTCTGGTCAGACCTCACCTGGAGTACTGTGTCCAGTTCTGGGCACCACAGTTCAAGAAGGACACTGACAAACTAGAACGTGTACAGAGGAGGGCAACCAAAATGGTCAAAGGCCTGGAAACAATGCCTTATGAGGATCGGCTAAGGGAGCTGGGCATGTTTAGCCTGGAGAAGAGGAGGTTAAGGGGTGATATGATAGCCATGTTCAAATATATAAAAGGATGTCACATAGAGGAGGGAGAAAGGTTGTTTTCTGCTGCTCCAGAGAAGCGGACACGGAGCAATGGATACAAACTACAAGAAAGAAGATTCCACCTAAACATTAGGAAGACCTTCCTGACAGTAAGAGCTGTTCGACAGTGGAATTTGCTGCCAAGGAGTGTGGTGGAGTCTCCTTCTTTGGAGGTCTTTAAGCAGAGGCTTGACAACCATATGTCAGGAGTGCTCTGATGGTGTTTCCTGCTTGGCAGGGGGTTGGACTCGATGGCCCTTGTGGTCTCTTCCAACTCTATGATTCTATGATTCTATGATTCTATGAGGCAGCCAGGCTTCTGAATACCAGTTTATGGGAACCACAGGAGGGGAGAGCGCTCTTGTGCTCACATCTTGCTTGCAGGTTTCCCGCAGGCATGTCATTGGCCACTGTGAGAAGAGGATGCTCCTCCAGGTGGGCCATTAGCCTGATCCAGCAGGCTGTTTTTATGGTCTTAAATTCTGCCTTCTTTTAGACATCCCCTAAAAACAGTTATTCAGACAGACGTTTTCATTGAGCATTTCTTTTCACCAACCAGTATTGATGTTTTTATTTATTTTATTGTAATTTGTTGTAATTTGTTGTAATTTTATGAAAGTGTGGTCTATAAATATTTTAAGAAATAAATCAGGTGATAAATCAGGTGATAGTATTAGAATTTATTAAGTCAAAATTAATTGTCTTAGTTAGACTAACCCCCATATTCGGCCCAGTCAAAACCACCTTGAGCTCATTCGTAAATTAAACCAGCAGTCAGAAGTGTAACAATTGTAGAGGTTCATATTATGGTTGTTGTAGGTTGTGAGAGGTTAATTGCTCATGGGGTTGGGAGTAGAAGAGCAATTTCTAGATCAAAAAGAAGGAATAAAATAGCCACTAGAAAAAAACGGATGGAGAATGGAAGTCGTGCTGAGCCTAGCGGATCAAACCCGCATTCATACCATAATTTTCTCTCCCTGTTCTCCCCCTAAGGTAAAGGTAAAGGGACCCCTGACCATTAGGTCCAGTCGTGGCCGACTCTGGGGTTGTGGCGCTCATCTCACTTTATTGGCCGAGAGAGCCGGCGTACATCTTCTGGGTCATGTGGCCAGCATGATTAAGCCGCTTCTGGCAAACCAGAGCAGCACATGGAAGCGCCGTTTACCTTCCCGCCAGAGCAGTACCTATTTATCTACTTGAACTTTGACGTGCTTTCGAACTGCTAGGTTGGCAGGAGCTGGGACTGAGCAAGGGGAGCTCACCCCGTCATGGGGATTTGAACCCTACATTCTCCTAAATATGTTTTGGACTTTCCCCCAACCCCCAGAGCAGATTTGGGGACAGCATGGGAGGAGAAGGATGAAATTCTGTTACACTAGAGTTAATCCTTGTGCTGGAGCAGTGGTTTCCGATTAGCTAAGTACTGCGGACCCCCTCTTTCAAAAGCCAAGCCATAGACTGCCTACTTCTGAAAATTTTCAGATCTCTACGGTGGTTTTTGTTATGGGAGTGGTGCCATGGGCTCCCTGAGGCGTTCCTGGGCCCCATTCTGTCAGGGGCTCTGAAGCAGTAAGACCTCATAGCTATGGACCCGAAACCAGGTAAGGTTGGAGGTAGGGGAGAAGAGGCCCCTAAAACTCCTGCGGCGTCAGCTCAGAAGGAGGTCTGTGTCCGTGACACAGGGTAGGAGAGGCACATGAAGCTGAAAGATTCAGCTGTCTGCATATTGCCACCTTCAAATAGCTAATGGCCACATGGAAGATGAAGCAAGCTTGTTTTCTCCTGCTCTGGAGGGGAGGACCCAAACCAATGGTTTTAAGTTAGTGGAAAGCAGATTCCGACTAAACATCTGGAAGAATTTTCTGATGGTAAGAGCTGTTCCGACTCTTCTTCCTTGGAGGTTTTTAAGCAGGTTGGGTGACCACCTGTCATGGATGATCTGGGTGAGATTCCTGCATTGCAGTAGCGCCAGATTTAGGGCGATGTGAGTGGCTCCTCTGCACAGGACGCAGAGTCAAGGGGGCATAAAATTGAGAAGATTCATAATTGAGAAGACCTATTTGGTTTCGTACAGGGCCCCATATTATGAAAGATTTACCAAAGGTGCCACTGTAGATCATAGCTTATTTGGCAGGAAACTCCCTTATCCCAGCGCCGTTTCCCGCTGCTGTCCCGGACTGATGATGTCCCTTAAATTTCCCGGGTTTCATGCTCGCCCGGCTCGGGACGCAGAAGGGCGGCACTTCAGTGGCGCCGCAACCGCCTCATGCCGGGCTCACTGGCAGCGTGGGCAAGAGTCTTCCTTCCTCCCTCTCTCTCTCGGGCGGGGAAGGGCCAATGGATCTCCTCGCTCCAGGACAACGGCAGCCGCAACATGCTGCTTAGCATCCCCTCCAGCCAGTGCAGCATCTTAATGTAGTGATTTCCCCCTCTGCATCCATTTCCTAACTCTATTTTTATAAATCATTTGTCCACCCATAGTTCAAATTTTTACTACAAGTTTTCTGTCAATCCTACCAATGTATGTAACTCTTTAGAATAGCTTTTCAACGAAATTATAAACGTTCCCCATTCTTTATTAAAGAGGTCCTCTTCCTGGTTTCTAATTCTGCCTGTAAGCTTTGCCATCTTGACGTCGTTCATCAGTTTGGTCTGCCCCTCTTCTTTGGTGGGAGTTGTAGACCCTTAGGACCATCTAGTCCAACCTCCTGCAAAACACAGTCAGGGGCAGCCAAAGCAGCCTGGCTCCACGAGTGCCGGATTTATGTATAAGTTAAGCAAAATCCCTTATTTTGGCTGCTGATCCCTTATTTTCGAGGCTGCTGGTCCCTTATTTTCAAATCTGTAAGTTGATAGCTATACTGTAGATAAATATAAGAAGTTATATTGAAATTGGAAAACCATCCAAGTGGCTAGGTTGATAACAAGCTTTACCCTTTTTAATATTTCAATATTTTAATGTTGTATTTTAATTTTGCTTTTAAATTGTATTCATTCCAAATTGTTTTTATTATTGCTTGTTAGCCGCCCTGAGCCCGGCCTTGCAAAACAACAACAACAATAATAATATTAATAATAATAATATTAATAATAATAATTATGATTATTACCCGTCTGTGGGCAAATCGCGGGGCGGAGAAAAAAAACCGGAAGTCGGTCTCTGAGTGACTTCGAAACGGGAGGGGCGGGACAAAAAAAAAACGGAAGTCGGTCTCTGAGTGACTTCGAAACGAGGGGGCGGGGCGAAGAGACCACCGCCGGAGCGCGTGCGGAGCGTCGCGCCGGGGAAGCGTGCTGTCGTCGTCACGTCGCCGTCGGGTGAAAGGTCGAGCTGAGGCGGGTGCGGCGTTGTGCGCAGGCGCGCGCGGGAGCTCGGAGCGGCCTGAGGCCCATGTGGAGCAGCGGCGGCGGCGAAAGCAGGAGCAGCAGGAGGAGCAGCAGCTGAACCGCCGCTGCTGGACCCCGCGGCCCCCGGCAGCAGCAGCTATGAAGGGGTGAGTGCGGGACCGGCGGCGGCGGCCGCCAAGCCCTTTCCCTCCCCTTCCCGCCTCCCCGGCCCAGCCGCCCAGCCCGGTCTCCTCAGGCGCCCTCCAGGTTGGCTTTTCCCCTCAGGTTTCCCCCCCCGGGGCGGCGGCGGGTCTTTGTTTCCCGCGCTTCTTTCCGGGGGGGGGGGAGCAGAGGCGAAGCGGCCCCTCCGGATTCTTCTCCGTTTCCCGCTCGGACTTGGCGGGTTCTGGGTTCAAGGTGCGCCATAAGGTTGCGGGGAGAGGGAGCCGGGCCTGATTTCCGCCCATGGGCCAGCAGGTTGTTGTTTCTCCCCTTCCCCACACAACTTTATCTTCATTTTTAAAAATAATATTTTTATTGGTTTTACACAGCTTTTTACATTTTAACTTTAACCATTCCAAGCATTAAAACAAATGGTTCTTTCAATAGCTAATTCCACATTCCAAGTGTCATTACATCCCTGCCATTACATCCCCTGATTTTAACTGTTTACAGTGGTCTTTTAAATAAATGAAGAATTTATTACAGTCCTTTAAAAATCCTTGATCTTCCTGGTTTCTGATCTTCCCCGCCAGTTTTCCCATCTCTGCATAGTCCATCAGTTTCGTCTGCCCTTCTTATTTTGTTGGCACCCACCCCAACTTTTTTTAAAAAATATTTTTTACTGGTTTTACACAATTTTTTACATTTTAACTTTAACCATTTCAAAGGTTAAAATAAAAGGATCTTTTGAACCTTTGCACCTCCTTCCCTCCCTCCATGGGTTCCGTATTTAAGATAACATTATTTTTTTTTGCATCTTTTACCATTATCCATCTGTTATAGTTACCTTTAAAAATGCTTGATCTTCCTGGTTTCTGGTTTTCCCCGTCAGTTTCACCATTTCTGTATAGTCCATCAGTTTCGTCTCCCACCCCAATTTTAACTGTGCCAAGGAGGAGGTTGCAGGGTTGAAATAAATTCAGGACGTTTTTTGCTTTCTTTTTTAAGCAACAGCAACCCTTAACGCACATAAATATTTTGTCTGTGTAGTAAATCAACATTATGTGTTGTGTTGTGCCTGCTTTTAAAAGAGGTAGATTTGCCTCAGCATCTAGTCAGCCTAAAGGGGGGGGGGGATGGAAGATGCATGTATGTAACAAAACAAACAACTCCCCCCAAAAGTTGCAGGTTAGGGCTAGAAGTGAGTCCTCTGAAAAGACTGGTTAAACTTTCCCCCCTTTTCCCCTTTTTGGAAACATTTTACTTGATTTTACAGATACAACTTTTTTACAATATCACAAATATACTCAAAATACAAGATTCCCCTGAATCTCAGAATCTCAGACTCTCCCCCCCCCCCGCTTTCCTTCCATGCGTCTTTATGTTGTCCTTTTCAACTGCATGTATTTCATCACCTATATTGTAAATCTATTTCTATTATCCAAAGTTTTTGTTACATTACAAGTGGTGTTAAAAACCTGCTAATGTTTTCATTTGTTTACATGGTCTCTCAGATAAAGTGTTAATTTCTCCCATTCTTTTTTGAAACTTTCATCTACTTGGTTTCTGATTTCTTCCAGTCATTTTTGCTATTTCTGCATATTCCAGCCGTTTAGTTTGCCATTCTTCTCTGGTAGGGACTTTGTCTTCTTTCCATCTTTGGTTAAACTTAAAACAACTGGAGAACTGTTTCAGGCACCAGGGCATCCTGGCGCTGCTGAAGTAACATCTTGGATTCGAAATGACTATTTTATTGGATGTGTAATAGAGAAAAATAGCTACTCTTGCTTACAAAAGAAGAGATTCCTACTGTGTGCAAGCCAAAAGGGTGGGCTGCTTTTGGTGGAACATTTGAAATACTGAGTTTTAATATACTTCTGATGGCAACCCATATAATGTATGGGCTTATGTGTTTGGGTGTTCATTTAAAACTACCACAGCTCTTTCAGAACTGAGCGCATGCTAGTATGATTGTGAGATGTGACCCTAATGTAACTCCAATAGTGGTGTCACTGTGTCGGTACAAATCCTCTAGCTTTGGATACCAGTTGACTACTGACCTTTTACACATGGAATAGATATTGTAACTGGGCTTATTAATACCAGGCTTGAGCTGTATCTTTGTTTTGGAAGAGACTGTAAGAACAGTTTTTGATAGAACATCTCAGTATCGCCTAAAATCCCAGAGGCCACAAAGAGAGTGAGCCGTGGTCCCTAAACAGCCATGTCAGTAAGCTAGAAAGGGGCTTCTATTTGCTCTCCCTCCAGTAACACAGAGGTATAAGGCAAGGAGAGTAAATCCTCAAAACCCACTACCACAATAGGCATAATAGGGCTTGCTGTGTCCCAAAAGGACACCCCCTTTGGATAGGCTCTCTTCAAAAGTGGTCTGCCATTTCCCCCTACCTAAAAGTCTCTCTTTTGTGGCAAACAAGCAAGTCATGGTGTGGATCAGGGGTAAGCAACCTAAGGCCCATGGGCCACAAGCAAACCACAGGGGTCATTTAACCGGCCCACGAGCAGCCCCCGAACCAAGCCGCCCGCTCGGTGAGTCCCCATATGCTGCAAGAAACCGGTGCAGCGCGGTGCAGAGACTCGCTTCCATGGTGCCGGAAATTGTGTCTGCATAGATGCAGACACCGGAAATCATGGCCAAGCGCACTCATGTGCGCGATCCAGCCCGTGGAAGGATCTCCACTGAAGGGACCCGGCCAGGTGAGGTAAACCTTGCCGACCCCGGGTGTGGATGGTACGCTGACTAGGCCAGATCTGTCAGTAGCTCGAAAAACTGCAAGACTCCTTACTTAGAGCCTTAAAATCAGCTGGGGGAGCTGTATTTAATGGCCAGAACTTGGATGAAAAATAGATGAAATATTGAAGGAGGGTTGAATACACATTGAAACATGAAGGTGCTTTTGCTTTCACCATGGTTGCCATAAAGCCAAAAAGATCACTAACATTATAGTTTTGGAGAGAGTTCTTGAAAAGCAGAAGTTTTTAAAAAATGTTCTCCATGGAAGCTTGATTTCAAAATGAACTAAGGAAGGTTTGGCTATCAATTAAAAAAATGTGCTTGGAAATAACTTTAAAAACTGCGTTAAAAACCTACAACAGGGCAACTGTTTATTTACTTTATCAATTGCTTTTTCATCAGAGTATTCAAGGGAGTTTACAAGCTACGGTTAAAATCAATTTTAAAACCTTAATATTTCCCTTGCCAAGTTAAGTCCCACACAGGATTTGTTCAGAGAATACAGAATATCTAACCATCACTCGTTACAAAGAATCTAATGATTGTTTAATATATGATGTTTCCTTGGTGGAAGACAAGACCAAACATATATGTATCATGTATAAATACATTACATTTACAGAAATTACATGAGTTACCGTATTTTTCTCTCTATAAGACGCACCAGACCACAAGACGCACCTAGTTTTTGGAGGAGGAAAACAAGAAAAAAAATTATTCTGAATCTCAGAAGCCAGAACAGCAAGAGGGATCGCTGCGCAGCGAAAGCAGCAATCCCTCTTGCTGTTCTGGCTTCTGGGATAGCTGCGCAGCCTGCATTCACTCCAAAGACGCACACACATTTCCCCTTACTTTTTAGGAGGGAAAAAGTGAGCCTTATAGAGCAAAAGATATGGTATTTTACCATTTACATGAAATGCCCTGTGTTGGGTTGACAGGCTTTGCCAAGTCGCCAGCATTTTCAGATTACAACTGAAATCCATCAAAAGGGTGGTTATTCACAGCCTATGTATGTTGTATAATTGGATTCTGACCTATGTCTGCTGGAATTGCAGGATAATTCATTTACTGAATTCCTGCCACCTGCAACTCTGGTTGATGCAGTGAGGTCAGTGCATCTGCCCTGTAGGGTGACATCATGGAGGCATTTTGCCATTTGCTGTGGATTAGCACAGATGGTGAACATGGTGTTAGAAGCATGCTGCTCTATGGATTCAGGGGAGTTGGTCTTGGCATGCGTACTAAAAGAGTGACTTGGAGATAAGTTCAGTTTCAGTTGATGCCAATTTGCTTCTGAGAGCATAAAAGATCCTAACTGAACTACAGTCATACCTTGGTTTTCAAACATCTTAGTTCTCGAAAGTTTTGGCTTCCAAATGCCGCAAACCTAGGGGCTTCTGCAGCTTCCAGTTGGCTGCAGAAAGCTTTCTGCAGCCAATCAGAAGCCATGCTTTGGTTTCCGAACATTTTGGAAGTTGAACGGATTTCCGGAACAAATTCCATTTGACTTCCAAGGTATGACTGTATATTGATGTTACACAGATAGTAGCAGCTACTATTGTAGCACCATAGATTTGCTTTAGAGTTGGCCTTTCCTTAGGCTCTGATGAGCAATAGCAAACTTCCTTGACTATGCATTGTGCTAGTAGTCGGTGAGTGTCAAGAAGGTCTGTTATTATGCATTATTTTTCTAATCCCAGGCTCTCTCTTGGTGGTCCTGCAGTTTTGCTCTATAATTCTTGAAAGAGGTTTTGGTGTTCTTTTCTGTTCTGATCTATCCTTATTACACTCAGATATTGTCTTTTGACTTGGTGTTGATGGAAATTTTTGGCAGGATCTTAGTGGGTTGTAGACTGATCTGAGTACCAGTATACAACAGATATATGGTAAAATATTAAGAAATTGGCCCGCAAATGCATGTTTAAGTTAAATGCAAGGCTGGATCTGAAAGGCTGAAGACTGCTGGTTTAAAAGAAGGCAATGCTAAATCAGATACTTTATGCATGCAGAGGGTCTCTTGTTCAATCCCTGATATATTCAGGTAGGGCTGGGGAAGGCTTTTGTCTGAACCCCTCAAGAGCCACTTCCAGTCAGAATAGACATTTGCACTTGATGGACTAACAGTATGATTCAGTATAAAGAAGCTTCCTCTACTTTATCAGTAAATGTGCTCACTATTCAGTGTTTTAAGTGTAAAATACATTGATAAAATGCAGAAAACCCTTTATACAACCGTAGAGTATACTATAAATTTCTTAAACATTTAACTCCAAAATCCATGGTTGTGTAATACATTTTTTAAGAGCAACGAAGTGTCACAAAATAGTGCTCAAATGTTTGATTTCTCCAGAACTCTTCTGCAGGGATTGGGAGTATGTGAGTACGGGGGAGGGGGATTAGACATTGAAGCCTTGCTCTCAGACTTAGTCGGATGATGAAAATTGCAGGCTGATTTAATCTCTGCTAGGTGCTTGCAGGTATCTGGTTATGTTTAGGATTCTGTGATAAAGAAAGAATGGCTAATCCCAATTTTTAAAAATTATTTTCAGCATGCAAAAGCAAAACAACATAATGAACTATCATTTGGAACTGACACTCAATGGAGAATTGCTGATCCTTTTAAAAATATATATATATAGGCTAACCGTTACCCATATTTCCCATGCTTCTAGTGACACAGGCTCCTGGCTGGGTGGAAAGCAGATGTAAAGAGCAATCTGGTGGTCATTATATTGACAATGCTGTCGAATGATTTTATGTGGTGGTGGTGTCAGATGAAGTCAAATTGTTTCCTAGTACCTGGAGAGCATGTAACAATCAAAATACAAAGTCCCTGCATATTTTGCTTTCCTTGGTCCACCTAGGGGCATTCTTCTGCTGGCAATACCATCTTCCCAGAGCTTCAGTGGCTTTTAGAGACACCTCCTTTTCTTGGTGTTTTTTTCTGATACCAGTGTCTCACCAGTTTTCCTACTCCTCTCAAAGTCTGTGGTGCTAAAGAGACGTATTGTGGGAGGCAGATGTTTGGAGTCTTTCCCCTTGTCTACCAGATGTTTCTGTTGCCAATACTTCTGCCGCTTTAATGGCGGCAGCAGTTTTCTATTTTAAAAGTTTTCAGTGCTTTAAAGTAAATAGCATGATATCAAAGTAACAGGCCCAACTTGTGCAGTCCAAAGTTTTCTAGAGATAGAGGGGACAACTGGAAAATTAGCAGAGAACGTTTGTATCTTAGCCATGCAAGAACACTGACTGTGGCCACTTTCTTACAGAGTAAGGCTTAAAACAAAAGACATGACAGATAGGTTGTGGATACATGAGTTTATTTCCATGATGGTGTAACTCAAATGTGCATGTGGTCCGTTTTGGTAACCGGCTATAAATATATTGAGAAGTGAGCAGAGCTGGGAGCTGTGATATTGCTGTGTTAAGGTGGCGGCTTAGATCCCTGTCTCGGTTTATTTTTGCTAATTACTTTTTAAAGAACTGGCTCATCGTTCACAAGTAGACAGCCTTCTGTGGCTTCACCCAAGTCATGGCTGAAGCAAAGAGTTACAGTCCAGCAGCGGAGAATTAAAGGTTTTTCATGTTCAGGGGGCAACTTGACTGACAAGGAAGGCAGCCTCATAATGGTCGCAAAGCTTCCAAAATCAGGCAGCCATGAGGCACTGAGTGTGTTCAAACAAATCAGCTTACACCATGGTTAATATGGGGGAATTTGCCAGCTTCTTAAATGCATGGTAGAGTGAAGCAATGCAGATTTCATACTATTCTATCATTGTTGACTTTATCAAGGGCAAGACTGCCAGAATTGCCACTGGCATCAGCAAGTAGTTGCTGTTGCTCTAGACAGCCAGAATCTGAACCGACATAACCATATTAAAAAAATTGTATCTTTTCAATGGTCTGAATTTATATTCCCTTCCTCCCACCCATTTCTTTTTATTCATGTGTTACGTCTTTTTCAATTGTGAGCCTGAGTCTTAGTACTGAGTTTTGAAAGCTGATCTGAAAGCCGTTTTGGCTAACAGGTGGACTCTGTCTTAAATAAATAGAAATACCTCCTATGTACTGCTACAGTGTGCAAATAACTTCCTGGTTCTTTGTTTAGGGAAGCAGATTGTTAATTTGTTCTCACAGTGTGTTAAAAGTCTGTACATGGTGACATTTCCAACTGGCCAATAAAACATTATTTCTCCTTTTTGGAGTTACCCTCTTTCTAATAAGAGGAATGTCTGGCACTTAAAAATGTATTGTTTTTAAGACAGCTGTATAATTTGACTGTAAAATCAAGATAAATCATATACATTCCCAGTTCAGCCCCCTCAGTACACAACTGCAGCTTCAGAAAGATTACTACAATTTCTCACTTATTTAGAAACACATACATAAGCAACTCTCAAAAGAACCTGACTAATCTTAAACCTTTTGCAAAGTTATTAGTGGCTGGAGCATGAGTTTATGCATAGATGCTTTTTCAGTTATTGCCTACTTTTCTTAGTCTGCAATAAGCAACTACAAGTTGTATTTATATATTAAAAGGTGTTCCTTTCAAAACACTCAAAGACTTAAGTGAATAGATTTTTTTATTTAAAAACCCCTGCAAATAATGACTCTCTCTCTCTCTCTCTCTCTCTCACACACACACACACACACAAAAAAAAAAAACTCACTCGCATAGAATAGAAATCTGAGATTGCACTTAAAATCTGAAAAGCATCAAAGAAAGCAGTATAAATTTCTTTATAAGTTATTTCTTAAGACACAGCTGTAGCTAGCCTTGAGATTCTTTGACTATATTTCTCATTTCAAATCTCCTGATATAACCAGTTTTCTAAGTGCTTAATATCAGCAAGCCTGTTAATGTTTTCAACCTCTACTATTCTGTCATTGCATTTGGATTCAGCCCCTGAGAGCTCAACACAGCTACTTCTCAGTTGTCTCATACAACAATAATAATAAATAGTAATAATATTTGCCAGGTCAAGTATTATCCCTCTCAGTGAAGTCAGTGATTGGATAGGAAATTGTCGTCGTCCCCCTTTTTGCCCAGTTTGGAATGGCAGGGCTTTCATTGCAGACCTTGCAGTGGTGCAGCACATCTCAAGCAATGTATGAGCCCCATGTGAGAGTAGAAGTCAGATTAGACACACACTATGGACTCTCTCTCTGGCCCTATGCCCTAGCACATAGGAAATAGCCATGTGCCAGACACGTTTTACTACTGGCGTGGGTCTAATTGTGACCACATGGACAGTGTTCAAAACTTCTATTGTTCTAGGAGTGTTTTGTGACAGGGAATTGGGAATTTCATAAACATGAGCAGTTTCTGAGCTCTGGGCGCAGTACTGCGCCTAAGGTTTCAGATTAAAGCTGATGCTGAGGGTGTGGGAGGAGAACCTTCTCCCCGCTAGACTTCCAATAGATCTTGGGGGCATCTTGTACAATTGTACCTTGGAAGTCAAATGAAATCCGTTCCAGAAGTCCATTTGACTTCCAAAACGTTCAAAATCCAAAGTGTGGCTTCTGATTGGCTGCAGGAAACTCCTGCAGTCAATCAGAAGCTGCAGAATCCCCGTCGGACGTTCAGCTTCCAAAAATAGTTCACCAACTGGAACAGTCACTTCCAGGTTTGGGAGACAAAATATTCGAGAACTAAGCAGTTGGAAAACCAAGGTATGATTGTACATGGAAAAATACAGTAAGTCTTAGGTTTGCGAACTGGACACTCAAGGTGGGTGTCTCTGCCATTAGTATAGGCCTTTAAAATGTGTTAATTGTGGTGCCAAAAAGATATATTTATACGAAGGAAAGGGGGTGTTGGGAGAAACCAGGGCTTGTCTGCAGAGTTTAAGGAAAGGAGGACCTTTTTCTGCCTCCCCACTTCCAGCCACTCTCTGTCCCTGAGACCCTGACTCCTTTTGGGGATGTTAACTTTCTTAATGTGAACAATAAACTATGGCTGTATGCGGTTTCACTGTTGGAAATGTGCTTTGGGTAATGGCTTATTATATGTGAAAATGTATTATATCTTATGTATGTTCCTGCTTTCTTGCTCTGTTGTCTTGTTTATATGTTTGACTGAGCCTTGTAATGTGAACTTGGGAATTCTTTTCATACAGCCAGTGGTTCAAGTCTCCAGCCTGGCTCATGTTACTTCCTGCCATTCTGAGGAGCTAATTTAGCTTCCTTCTCAACTCTAAAGTGACAGGTTGCTTCCCAGGATCCACACATTATGGCTTGGTTTACTAGGCAGCTGCTATTTGTGGTTACCACTACCAGACTCTCCCTCTCACTGAGGCTTGCAGACATGCCACAAAATTGTGGAAGAGGCAAAGTGTCCTGTTTCACTTTCTGATGAGTTTCAAAGTAAGTTTGTCTTGCTTCTTTCCTGGCATCTTTAGATGTGTTGGGGAAGGAAGGAAGCAAGCAAGCAAGCTGTGAGTGTGACTTATGGGTCTTCTGTCCTCTGAAACTCCCCAAAGTCACATGTGCCAGTATTTCACCTCTTCTGTGGCTTTGTGTGAAGCAAGACACACGACTTCCATGTTCTCTGCAGTGTTAGAGGACTTGACCTTGAGAAGCTGGATAGATGTTGGTTTGATCCCGTTGCTCTGGGTACAATCCATGTATAGTGGTACCTCGGGTTACATTCACTTCAGGTTACATACGCTTCAGGTTACAGACTCTGCTAACCCAGAAATAGTACCTTGGGTTAAGAACTTTGCTTCAGGATGAGAACAGAAATCGTGCTCCTGCGGCGCGGCAGCAAAGGAGGCCCCATTAGCTAAAGTGGTGCTTCAGGTTAAGAACAGTTTCAGGTTAAGAACGGACCTCCAGAACGAATTAAGTACTTAACCCGAGGTACCACTGTATAAATTTAATTGCCGTAAGATCAGTGTAACCTGAAAGCACCGGGCCAAATTTCAGTTTGAGTAACTGCAAGGTGTTTGCTTTTTTTAAAAAAGAGTCCTACTAAATCCTGCATGATCGATTTAGGAGGGTTCTGTGCAGAATGGGGATATTGCACCAAAGTGCTTGGACATGACAAGGTGACCAGTTCTGCTGTTTCTAGTATAGCTTAATCACAGTGGGATTCCTAGAGGTATTAAGCATGTTTTGATTTGTTCCAGTAGCCGGATCGAGCTGGGTGATGTGACGCCACACAACATTAAGCAGCTGAAGCGGTTAAACCAAGTCATTTTTCCCGTCAGCTACAATGACAAGTTCTACAAGGATGTGCTAGAGGTTGGCGAGCTCGCCAAACTGGGTATAGTACCTTGCTTTTTTATTCGGAGGGTTGGTGGATAGAGCGTTTCCCATTGTTCTTGGTTTATCTGCTAGATTCAGTACATAATCTGCTACGTGAGGATAGCTTTACCAGATACCTTAATTATTCTGACTGTATGAAGCTTTGCACGCCATGCAACCTGGGCCTCCATATACAATGCAGATACTGCCTTTTATTCTGCCATCTTCCTCAGGTATGTACCTATTTGGCCTGAGATAGTTGTCCATCCCCTTTTCCCCTTGGCTGTGCCTTTTCCTTCCCCTCCAGCTCCTCCTGTTCTAGCCATAGAGAGCTACCAGCTTTTACCTTCCACAGCTGCTCAGGAAAACTAGTGCCCTTGTGGGTTGTTTTAAAAGCTTCAGCCAGTGTGGGAAGCGGTGGCCCCCTTCCTCATGAAGATCCTTCGTGCCAAGTTGTGAGTGTTTCAGCATCACCACTAGATGCATGTTGACTGCAATATACAGAACTGATAACTTACGCAGCCCTAAATTACTTTTCATATGTTACACTAGAAATCCGTTTTCCCTTTATACTACATCATGGCCTTTAAAATGAATAATATCATTTTTTCTGCTCAAATGCTTAACATATCTTGTCACGTGTCTCAATGATATGCACAGAGAGAAACCCATTCATCAACTCCTCAGGTGTAAACCTTCCTCCTGCACACAAAACAGGGTTTCACAGCTTTTTTTAAGGTGGCCTTGGTCCTCCCCTTCAGCCTATGCATGCTTTCTCAGAAGTACGTCCCATTGAATTGAATGGATTGGGTCCCAAATAAGTCATGCTTTGAGCAGACCCATTGGAATCTTGGTCCATGACTAAAATAAGCCCTGCTGATTTCAGTGGGTCTGCTTTTAAGTGTGGATTCAACCCAATGAGTCCTACTCTGAGGTGGGTATTCATAAGACTGTAACTTTGACCTCTTGCTGCAGCCCTGCAGGCGTTCAGGGACAAGCCCCAGCTTCCCTCTCTAGCTCCAGGCTTTCAGAACTGAGGAAGGGGAGTAGGAGCTTGCTTTGGAGCTAGCTGGCTGAGGCATTCTGAGTGCCTTGACTATCCACCAACATTTTGGTGGCAGAAGCAAGAAGAGTGCCATGGTCAACTCTAGCCTTCCTGTTTAGCTTGGACCTGGAGAGGGGGTTGAGGTCATCCCCCTTATTGCAGTCACATACGCCCTTTGAAATTCAGCACAACTCAGTTGATGATCCAAGGTAGAAAGAGGTTTGTTCCCCTCTCATTGTCCTTGCCATAAGGTAATGAAACACTCACCATGGTGGGGGTGACAAGCAGAACTATGGACCACTGTGCATCAAGTTACGCTTGAATGTTCTCCTAAAGTATTGTGAGATCTAGCTCTTACTGCAGTTGTAGAACCCTGTCTTGATTTTATCACTTTAGGCTGTACTTCAGGTCTGATTGAATTGTCCATTATACATATTCTGGCACATAGAATATGAGGGGAAAGGGTTGTTCCCCAGCATTCTCTTTAATGTGCTAGTTTTATGCATGCAGGATTATAGATCTTATTTTTACAAGGGACTATTCTGTCCCCTTCAGCCTGGAGTTCTACCAGCATAGTACAGACTTCCCTTCAGTGAGAATTAGACCTTGTTTGACCTGATATTTGATATGTGGAGTTAAATTGGGATGGGATTATTTTTATTGTTACATATTTAGTTTGAGGCGTGGAGTTAAGCAGGGATGGGATCACATTTATTGTTATATATTTAATATATAATATGAAAGTGTGTCTTGCTTTTCTAATTATGCAGTATTCTTAAATCTATATATTTATCCGAAACCCTCAGGATATGGTGGATTTAAAAAACCCAAAATAATATGCTTTCTTCCTCTCCCCACCCCTCTTTTTGGCAGCCTATTTCAATGATATTGCAGTGGGTGCAGTGTGCTGTAGAGTAGATCATTCTCAGAATCAGAAAAGACTGTACATCATGACGCTTGGATGTCTGGCCCCTTACCGAAGGTTGGGGATAGGTAAGGCTGTTTTGTAAATGATGAGGTGGCTCGGCTATGGAACATGTGGCTCTAAAGTTTACAAAATTTAGTACTTGTTTATAAAATAACAAATAGTGCAAGATGCTGCAGTATTTGAAATTGGGAATAACTTTCTTCCATTTTGTCTTGCTTCCTTTGTAGGAACTAAAATGTTGAATCATGTGTTAAACATCTGCGAAAAAGATGGCACTTTCGACAATATCTATCTGTAAGTAGAAAGACATTGCTGGCCTAGGCAGGAGGAATTGGTTGCTTACACGTTTAGTTGGCATGCATGGAAATGTTGGCGCTCAATCTTGTGCATAGTATTAAAGAACAACTAATATAAGACTTTTGCTTTTGAGTACTAGAGTTTGCTGCTGGGACACAGTAGGGGCACTAATTATATTGACACTACAATGCAGTGCAAATGCTAACCACAGGAGGTACATACATTACAGTCATACCTTGGTTCTCAAACGCCTTGTGACTCGAACATTTTGGCTCCGAAATGCCACAAACCTGGAAGTGCGTGTTGCGGTTTGTGAAAAGTTTTTGGGAACCCGAATGTCCCGACGCAGCTTATGCGGCTTCCGATTGAGTATAGGAAGCTTGTGCAACCAATTGGAAGCCGCGCCCTGGTTTTCGAATGTTTTCAGACGTTGAACGGATCTGGAACGGATTACATTCGAGAACCAAGGTGCGACTGTGCAGTCTTGATACTTTTTTGTAAGTGATGCCCTTTTTATTTTATCAGTATTGTGTCTGGATTGTTTATTATTAGTGCCCATATCCATTGACCAGGGACATGCTGAGCTCTGCGAGAGCTAAACTTATAAATAAACAGCAGTTAAAAAGGCTCCTAAGCATAATTCTTCACATTTAAACCCAACCCTGTAAATATGTCCTCTAAAGTTACTAGCTGTCCCCCAATCTGAGATACAGCACATGAGCATGTAGGATAGGACTTGCTTGATCATGGCACCACAGTTGTGGGGTGCCTTCTGAAAGAAGGCCCACCTGGTGCAATTGCTGCTGTGCATCTGCAGCGCAGATATATATAACTTTCTTGGGGGCCAGTTTGGTAGTACCTTCTGGTTTATGGGAGCTCTGCAGTACTGTATGTTGTTTTCCTTCCCATCCTGGACTTAACTTCCATAATCCCTGGGATGGCCATGCTATCTGAGGCTGATGGGAGTTTTAGTCCAAAGTACTTGGCGGACAACAGGTTAGGACATGTGCTCTAGAGTAGCTTTTTTGTGTTAGAATAGTAGTTGTTTGTCGCTGAAATCAGAAAGGCAAAAGGTAGGTAGTTGTTTACATAGGATGGTCATAGACGGTTGTACCTTGGATCTCGAACACCTTGGTACTTGTACATTTTGGCTCCCGAACGCCACAAACCCAGAAGTGAGTGTCCGGGTTTGCAAACGAACTTTGGAACCTGAACGTCCAACGGGGCTTCTGCAGCTTCTGATTGGCTGCAGGAGCTTCCTGCAGCCAATCAGAAGCCGCAATTTGGTTTCTGAATGTTTTGGAAGTTGAACGGACTTCCAGAACGGATTCATTTCAGCTTCAAGGTACGACTGTACTTGATTTCTGGGCACTTGTGTTATAAGCTGGCATGCAAGATTTTCCCCCCAGCCGTAGTAAAGATGATAGGTGAAAGTAACATGGGATACAGAAGTTGGATGGTCTTTTGTTTATTATCACATTTAGTAACGTCTGTTTTAATCTCTTCTCTATCCTTGCTTTCCCATTTTCCCTTCCAATCTTCAGATAAACAGTTCATTAGCATATAGATGCAAGTTCCAGCCTTCATAAATGGTAATGCTTTTCTCCCTTGGTTTCTTTTTTTACCCAGACATGTCCAGATTAGCAATGAATCTGCTATTGACTTCTACAGAAAGTTTGGATTTGAGATCATTGAGACGAAGAAGAACTACTACAAGAGGATAGAACCAGCGGATGCTCACGTGCTGCAAAAAAACCTCAAAGTCCCTTGTCTCGGCCAGAACACAGATGTGCAAAAGTCTGACAACTGAACAAAACCCAATGAACGCTTTCTTGCACTTTCTTGTCACCAAATAGGGAAAGAGAGGCCTGGTGTCTGTTTTTGGTTTCCCCCCTGCTCCTAATGTGTGTTGTATCCTCTCCAACAAATTAATAACTTCCCAAGGATTGTCCAATTGTGTGTTTGGGTTCTATAGCTCTACTTCTTTGCGATTTTGGGATGGAAGTAGTATGCGGTTCTAGCTGGGGTGGGGCCTTCGTTCGGTCTTCCAAGGGTCAGCTTTTCCTCGGTATGTGTGTGATCCTCCTGCATTCCCATTGAAGGGCAGAGTTTAAGCAATACCTTGCATCCAGGCTCCTAATACCATGCCACTTTTCTTTTTTTTTGTAATGGAGTCTATCGGTCTCTAGTTTTGAACTTGGTTTGGCGGTTTTGGCCTTGTTTACTATTTGAACATGCATCAGTTTGGAAGCTAATTCAGAGCATTTGAGCTGCCGTTTCTTCATTGTGTTTTGAGACAAAGTGGCCAGCGAGAAGATTCAACTTGCTGAGCGGTCGGGATGTAGGTGAGGATTCAGAGTGGACTGTCCCATCTTCCACTCTTCTCTCATTCGTTATAGGTATTGCACTAACAACAGAACTACCCTTGGCTCTGGCAACGGCGGAGGAGCCAAACATTAAAGATTACTTAAGAAGATCAGTCTGTGACTCTTACTTTGAAAGAAAGAATGAAAGAAAGAAAGAAAGAAAGAGAAGGAAGGAAGCTTTGCCTTTGAATGGCTCTGCTGGTTTGAACTCTGTTTGCTTGCTGAGATTATACGCTCCCTAAGGTAGAAGATGATTGAAACTGCTTCTCCCACCCCGCTCCATTACACTTCTGAAGATTTGGCACTCGTCTTAGAAGAATACTAAAAGGGGATGCAACGGAACACCAGATGGAAGTGGCTTATTGGGGAGCATTGCGAGGATTCAGAAAATAACTGGTTTTCTCCTGATATTGTAATGTAAGAACTGTAGCCTACTTTACCAAGCTCTTTGCTTTGTATTTTGTTACGCTTTTGTTTGCAATTTCATTTTGCGCTTCTAGCAATTCAGTACAGCAATGCCAGCTTAACATTACAACTCTCCTCTCCATCTGGGGAAACGTACCAGGGAGGGGAGGGAACCTGCCCTATCACCTAAATCAATATTAAACTGCGTTTCTTTCCTGATTTTGAACTTTTAACTGTATCTTGCGCTTTTCTGCTTTGAAAAATCTTTATTGAGGGTGGGTGGGTGGGGGTTACAATGTAACCTTGCTAGCAGATGTTGTAATTTCACTGTGATGCTGAATTGAGAAACAAGGGGACTTGAAGACCAGGAAAGTTCAAGCAATTTGCAATATTGCGCAACCTTTAATTGCAGAGAAGTCAGGAAACAATATTCCTTATCAGGCCAGCAGAATATCCTGACACCTATTTGGTCCATTAGACATTTTGCCCAACTGCATGCTTCTTCTTTTGATCAGAAAAAAAACAACAGCAAGTTCACCCTTTCCGAATCCTTGTACAGGAAATATTCTTGTACTGCTTCTCTGGCCATAGTTTGCTATGTTTTATATTGTATTTCCTGAGGATTTGTTTTCCTTCTGCAGAGATGTTGAAGCACATCTAAATCTCAAGTGCCAACACTGTTTTCCCTGATCAGTTGTAGATAAGGCAAAGAAGTTCAAAGGGGAAGGTACTGCATTAAAGAATGTATATACAGCCCAAGTCAACATCTGCTCACAACTATCTTCTGGTGCTAAGGAAAGTGTGTCCCTTTTTTTTTTTGGAACCGAATGGTAGATACGTGGAATTGGGGGTTGGGAAGTCAATGGCTTCTCTTGATCTACAAATCACTTACAGGTAGTTTTCCGCTTAGACTTTAAAAACAAAACAAAACCCATTTATATATTTTTTAATCAACTGTCATTCTGTGAATGTATTTCTCAACGTTTCTTGGGGTTTCCATTGTGCAGTCAACCTTCCTTAGCAACTATGTTCTACAGGAGGTAGGAGGAAAAGAAATTGGAAATCAAAGCTCCACTTTTCATGACTATCAGTCCTGCCAGTGATTCCTTGCTTAAAAAGAACACAGGTTTTAATCCCTAGCTCCTGGAGCGGCATCCCCTCTGCTTGAGTGTGGCAAAGAGCAGCAGTTGGGATGGTTCCTTTCTTTGAGTGCTGCAGAAGTTTGCCAATTTGGAGGAAATGTCTTGTCTTTTGAAATAGTCAAGCAGGGGGCTGTCTAAAATGGGTGTTTTTTAATGCTTCGTGTGACTCGTCAGTCCTTTCCATTCTCTTGCAAATCAGCGTATGCACAACTGCAGTAATTAGTTGGGAGGTTCAGTTAAATTACCATCATAAGTGCTTCTCTTGTAGACGTTTACAAGGAGAATGAATGCGCATAGCATACTTTACGTATCCTATAGCAGGGTAAACGTAAAGGGGCTCAGCACAGTACTTTTCTCGTCATATAACTATGAAACTGCTGGACTTCATAAATATGTTTTTTCAGTATTAGGTAACTGATATATGCAACAAGAATGGGGAAAAAGCACCCAGGACAGACACCCTTTACTTGGCATGGGAGGGGGAATATTTTTGTATACATAAAAGTGGCTGGGATTACTTGATTCAGTTAATGATTGAATATGTCCATTAAAGATGACATACTGTTACAGCTGAAATAAATTCTAGTTCTGTTTTCATTAACATTTAATGGTTCCTTGTGATGTCTAGTAAATGCGAACCTAATTATATATTTTTTTACCCTCTGCACAAAATCAGTT
Organism: Podarcis tiliguerta; assembly: GCF_965153285.1. Classification (NCBI taxonomy): domain Eukaryota; kingdom Metazoa; phylum Chordata; class Lepidosauria; order Squamata; family Lacertidae; genus Podarcis; species Podarcis tiliguerta. The sequence continues at coordinate 875,568 of NC_139550.1, forward strand.
TTAGTCTGCAGCTGCAGGGGTTGTCTAAAACCACTCCTCTCGTGCCCCAGGTATATTGATTTAGGATTTGTTTTGAATACGTTAATGTTCATCTTACGTAGCAATGAGTTACCATGCTGAGAACATATCTTGATCTTGGAGGAAATTTGCTGTCTACTCCTAGATAACGGAAACTGCTTTTATCCTTCACTTCATGGATAAAAGTTATTCTTGCTTAATTGGCAGCCTGTTGCAATTATGTGAGAAGGGATGCTGTGGCACATAAAAAGGAGGATGTTTTCTTTGTGCTTTGTGACATGACTGTGATTATTGCTGGGGCATTTCACAAAGTAGAACACCTTGTTTAAATCTTACACGAATAAGCAAGGAAAACATGTTCACAAATTTTAGGCTGCCGCCTTTGTACATCAGAAGCAAGTTCACCTTTCTGAAATCCTAGGAAGCTAAAGATTTTTTTTTTTTTTTAATTCTTAATAAATGTGCACCACAAGTTACATGGCCCAGGAGCCGGCCTTGTGTTTTTGGCTTCCTTTCTCCCTTACCTGCCTTTCTCTGTTAAAGATGGGAGCATTCTCCATTTACCACCTTCATGCAGTAAGTGTACGACCAGCTTGCAGACTAACTCCTCAACCCAGACATGCCTTTTATCTTAAGGCAGGCAGAGAAAAGCTGCAGTGACTGTCAGGCAACAGCCTGAATTGTGTCTCACGTCTCACCCCTTCCTCGGTCCCAGCAAGAGAAATTGCCGCTCTCCAACCCTGCAAGGTATGTGACATAGTAACATGCTAGCAAGCAGAGACTCTTCTGAAGCAGGTATAGTTGGGTCAGAGGATTTACAGAAAGCCCAAAATGCAGATTCTGCTAATAAATAAGAAAGACCGTGCAGAAGAGACCGAATTGCACTATCAGGGTCTCGGGGAGAATCAGGCACTTAACTTGTAAACTGGGTGAAAAGCCTGTTGCAGTGCAGTTCCTGGTGGGGGGTGATGACAGCAAAGAGACTAATAAAGCAGTTCTTTGTATATATGCTTGTGTAAGAATCCACAAAAGGCGCTCAGAAAACAAATATCACTGGATGTAGACAGGATGCAAGCATTAAAAAATGAGGCTGGATGAACTTCTACCAGAAGCTTATCTACCCAGTTCGCAGGCACAAACTCCATACACTGACACAATTGTCAAATCCTCCATATAACAAGGCTGTGATGCAACTTGACAAATTGGATAGTCCTCTCAAGCAGACTTCCCACCTAAGCTAGCTTTGTCCTTGCATGCTTTGAGTGAAGATGAGTTTATCTGGGGAGAAGGCCAGAAACTCATTTCCACAGACTCCAGCAAAGTAAGCTTGTAGCTCACAACTAGATTTACAGGAGAGAGATAGGGAGCACTCAGTAAGGTTTAGTTGGCGTACAATATGGAATCCTAAAGAATTTAGAACAAGATTATCTGATTATTCTCCTTTATAGGGCTGCCAGGTCACAGAGGTCATCTGATGAGGTCCTAGTGGTGTTGCCTGCTGCCAAGATCCTCTGGAGTGACATGGAACAGGCAGCCCCCCTTGTCCCTTATGGAATACCTTCTCCAGACACCATACATAAATTGTAGTATAAACACCAACTGGAAACACTAGCCTGCGAGCGCTCCAATTGGAGAACATCCTTTACCAAAGGTGTCATGGGTTCTGAAGATGCTTGAATTCAGGACAAAGGAGGAAAAAGAGGAAGGCATGCTTGGCAAACCGTGATCAACTCCCACCCAGAAACCTATGTCCCCACTGTGGAAGGATGTGTGGATCCAGAATTGGCCTCCACAGTTAAAACCCATGTTTATGGAAGACAAATCTTACTCTGCTACGAGTGATTACCAAAGAAGAAGAAACTATTGTCAGTCTTAACTATTCAATGCACATTAAAAACTTGCCTTCCCAAGCATTCCTGTTTTATTGACCTAACCTAGCCCCTTGGTCACTCATTGGTCCTATTGGTTTTAAATTCTGCTTTATTGTTTGTATTGTTTTTGTACCTGCTGTCCAGCGCTTTGAAATGTTTATGGTCTGAAAAAGAACAAACAAATAAAATCATAGGTCCCTGCCAACAGGATATTCAAGGTAGGACTGACAAGTCAAACCAGGCCTAAAGCCTCACATTGGTTACTGAGCTGTGTTCTTCCACAGATAACATTTTATTTAGCAAAATGTCTACAGCGCTTCATTTGTTAAAAATGACCTTTCAAGGCGTGAACAAGCTTAAGACATGTTGAGGATAAATACGTCGTATGATCCAAGTGGGTCACTCAGTTCCATAGAGCATGGTTCCGATAATACCAAAGTTGCAGGTTTGATCCACGTTTGGGACAGATGCATATTCCTGCATTTCAAGGGGTTGAATTAGATAACCCTCAGGGTCCCTTCCAACTCTACAATTCTATTCTATTTCTAGCAATATTCTCTCAATATTTTGCTTCCCCTGTTGTAGTTTACATGTACAGAGTATGTCCTTTTTTTTGTTCTCACTTGAGAAAAACTTCATTTTTTAAAAAAAGGAAACCACCTTCACTTCTTTCACACTTGATGGTATCGTTCTTCCTGAGCTATTATGGTTTTGAAATAACATCAAAGCAATTTGACTCTGTTTTTAGCATATTTCCTTAACCAGTGCCCTCATGCTTCAAATTTATCTTCTGATGGCAAATGTGATACTTTTTTTGGCGATTTCACACACATACATATGTCAAATGCAAGAGCAAAGCAGTCATCATTCCCACTGAGTTCTGAAGTATGTGCACCAGGCTCTGGGCATAATTTGGATTAACTCCAGGGTTGCATCTGTTCTGGTGTGGTTTCGTGACCAACTGCTCTTAATTTGGCATATCTAAACCATTTATCTCTGTCATGCTCTAACTGTCACTTATGTGGGGATAGGCAAGAGAAGCTTGAAAGACTCCAGTCTAAAACATTTAAATAACATTACCCCCAAAGGAATATTGGGAGTTGTAGTTTGTTACACGTGATGGGCATCTTCAAAGTTTGAGCATCTTCAAAGTCCATGACACCTTTGGTCAAGGCTGTTCGCCAACTGGAGCGCTTGCAGGCCAGCCAGTGTTTATACAACATTTATTTTTAGATTTGCCTTGAGAGAGTCTTTAAAACTCTTCTTAACCACTGGAATTCCGCTTTCCATAGAGTAGTTGCTTTGGAAGATGATAGTCAGGCATCTGTACACCATGACTAGTCCAACAAAGTTGATGTTGAAGAATCATTGCTTTGACACTGGTAATCTTTGCTTCTTCCAGTTTGCCTGTCTTCCCAAGTGATGTGTACAATTTTTCAGACACCCTTGATGGAATCTTTCCCAACGCCCAGCCATGGGCATCAGTAAGTTCTCAATAAGGGCTGGCATATTTCGGCAGGAATCTGGAAAGAAAACAGGCCACACGGGGTTTTTTTCACATGCTCCACTTCGAAAGCATCCTTTGTTGTTGCTGTTTAGTCATTTAGTCGTGTCCGACTCTTCGTGATCCCCTGGACCAGAGCACGCCAGGCCCTTCTGTCTTCCACTGCCTCCCTCATGCTGGTAGCTTCGAGAACATACCATATAGCAATATATTCAACACAAAAGCTACAATTTGTTGTTGACAAAGGACAGCTGTACATACAAAGGGCACCATTACATTCAGTAGCTTAGAGCCTCATCAGACCCAAATCCAGCCCTGGTTGCAGGTTCAATCCCCATACGGGACAGGTGCATATTCCTGCATTGCACGGGGTTGGACTAGATGATCCTCTGGTCCCTTCCAACTCTGTTGTTGTTGTTGTTTAGTCGTTTAGTCATGTCCGCCTCTTCGTGACCCCCTGGACCAGAGCACGCCAGGCAATTCTGTCTTCCACTGCTTCCTGCAGTTTGGTCAAACTCATGTTGGTAGCTTTGAGAACACTGTCCCACCATCTCGTCCTCTGCTGTCCCCTTCTCCTTGTGCCCTCCATCTTTCCCAACATCAGGGTCTTTTCCAGGGAGTCTTCTCTTCTCCTGAGGTGGCCAAAGTCTTGGAGTCTCAGCTTCAGGATCTGTCCTTCCAGGGAGCACTCAGTGCTGATTTCCTTCAGAATGGAGAGGTTTGATCTTCTTGCAGTCCATGGGACTCTCAAGAATCTCCTCCAGCACCAGAATTCAAAAGCATCACTTCTTCGGCCATCAGCCTTCTTGATGGTCCAGCTCTCCTTTCCATACACACTACGAAAGCATCCTATTACCGCGCATATGTTTCCTGCTGCGCTTCTCTCCGGCAGATTTCGGCTTCTTTAGCCCCGCCCTCCCAGCCGCTCATTGGCCTCTCCCGCAGTTCCTGTTCTCTCTCTCCCCGCCCCCGCGCCTCACGTCAATCTAACCTTCGCGTTGAGCCCGAAGCCCGTGCGGGCCTCCGTCCGCGCCATATAAGGCTTGAAGTGGGCTGGGCCGCAGCCTTTCCTCCCGGGCTCGACCTGCCCTTTCCCCCTCTCGCGGTCGCCGATTGGCTGTCGGGCGGCCGAGCCGGCTCTCCATTGGCTGTCGTGCCAGCGGAGGGGCGGCACCCTGGGTACCTGAGGAGACGGTCCCGGCGGTGTGGCGAGGAGAAGGCGGAGCCGCCGTGAGGGGAGGAAGAGGCGGAGGATGGTCCCCGCGGTGGGGCCGCAGCCGCCGCTCAGCCCGCCCGGCGCTCCGGCGGTGAGTCCCTCAGGTCGCGGCGTCGTGGCGTGGGCGGCGTGAGGGGAAGGCCGGCTCCCCTCACACACCCGGCCCGGCCCGGCCCGCGCCTTCCCCGCCTCACGCCAAAGTGACAGTTCGCCCGGCCGGTTGTCAGGGGCCCGACGGGGCCGCCTCCGTTCGGGGACGCGTCGAAACGTGTGTATTTGTGGGCCTTCCCTCGACGCCTCCCCCGGGGAGCTGCTGGGGGGCGTCAGGCAGGTGGGGGTCGCGCCCCATCCCACCCCCAGCTGCCATACATGGTGGTGTATTGGGGGAATTATCCAGGGCTTTTATTATACAGTGGTACCTCGAGTTACATACGCTTCAGGTTACAGACTCTGCTAACCCAGAAATAGTACCTCGGGTTCAGAACTTTGCTTCAGGATGAGAACACAAATCGCACGCGGCAGCGGGAGGCCCCATTAGCTAAAGTGGTGCTTCAGGGTAAGAACAGTTTCAGGTTAAGAACAGACCTCCAGAACGAATTAAGTACTTAACCCGAGGTACCACTGTACTGTACCCCTAAACATTTTTTTTTAGAAAAAAAGCACTGGAATTATCATCTGAGGGGAATTATCCAGGGCTTTTATTCTGGGGGGACGCGGAGCCCTCAGCGTTTTGGGCCTCTAAGTTTGGCCTCATTCAGGGGCAGTACAGTGGCACCTTGGGTCAAGTTCCGGAGGCCCGTTCTTAACCTGAAACTGTTCTTAACCTGAAGCACTATTTCTGGGTTAGCGGACTCTGTAACCTGAAGCGTCTGTAACCCGAGGTACCACTGTATTTCAATATGAGTAGGAAAAGGAGAGGACAGTGGTACCTCGAGTTACAGATGCTTCAGGTTACAGACTCCACTAACCCAGAAATATTACCTTGGGTTAAGAACTTTGCTTCAGGATGAGAACAGAAATCGCACAGTGGCGGCAGCAGGAGGCCCCATTAGCTAAAGTGGTGCTTCAGGTTAAGAACAGTTTCAGGTTAAGAATGGACCTCCAGAATGAATTAAGTTCTTAACCAGAAGTACCACGGTATTTGCTGCTGCAATACATGATGTTCAGTATTTTGGGAATTATCCAGTGCTTTTTTTCTGTGGGGACGCAGATCCCTCAACGTTTTGTGCCTCTAAGTTTGGCCTCATTGAGGGGCAGGATTTCAATATGAGTAGGAAAAGGAGAGGACAGTGGTACCTCGGGTTAGACGCTTCAGGTTACAGACTCTAACCGCTAACCCAGAAATAGTACCTCGGGTTAAGAACTTTGCTTCAGGATGAGAACAGAAATCGTGCTCCAGCGGTGCGGCAGCAGCAGGAGGCCCCATTAGCTAAAGTGGTGCTTCAGGTTAAGAACAGTTTCAGGTTAACAACAGACCTCCTGAACGAATTAAGTACTTAACCCGAGGTACCACTGTATTGGGGTAGAAGGTGTTCGCTAACACGATCCAGAAGGGAGGCAGGCATGCATTAAGAAGTGCAATACAGTGGTACCTTGGGTTACATACACTTCAGGTTAAATACACTTCAGGTTACAGACTCCGTTAACCCAGAAATAATATCTCAGGTTAAGAACTTTGCTTCAGGATGAGAACAGAAATCATGCGGCGACAGCAGCAGGAGGCCCCATTAGCTAAAGTGGTGCTTCAGTTTAAGAACAGTTTTAGGTTAAGAACAAACCTCCGGAACGAATTAAGTACTTAACCCAAGGTACCACTGTACTGTACCCCTAAACATTTTATTAAGAAAAAAAAGCACATATTATTATTATTATTAAAAGTGCATATTATTATTATTATTTATTATTAATTATTATTATTATTATTAATAATAATAATATAATCTCAGTCTGGGACTGGCAATATGAAGAAAATAATAGTGCTAAGTTTTTGTACAGGGCTTTTGTGAAGATTATTGAATTGAGATATGGAAACGTTTTGGAAGTTATGAGATGCCAGATTAAGATGCCATATAAAAATCACATCCTCCTAATTTGTATGACTAGTGAGTTTCCTTGCTCACATGGCTGTCCTGAGACACCTTTCTGGTATTATTGCTGTTTTATAGTTAGGACATACACTTTCATTATTCAAGCTAAATGTAATAATGGTAAATTTATTCTCTTGTTTTTGTTTTATTATATTTTGTGTTTAAACGCTTGGCAAAAAAATGTAAAAAACATGAAAAAGGGGGCAAGCATTGGGGGAAGTTTTGGTACTCTCACTCGCCATTGAATTCAGTGTCTTTTGACTATATGCTATTTTGGCTTTAGGCATTGTCCATGGAACATAACCTCGGCATAAATTGGGAGTCGCCTGTACTTTTAAATTTTCTTCTATATACTTAACTTTACATTCTGACAACCATATTAAGAAACACAGACTACAGTCCTAACAATGCAGTTCCACTTGTGTCAGTTGAGTTTAGAGGGATTAGTTCTCTGGCGATTGTATAGGATTGCAGCCTCTTCAAAAGTAAATCAGTAAATACTACTTTCAAGTCAACATGGTTAGGATTAAGATTGATTGGTAGCATGCCCAAGCATTGTTTTTCTGGTCCCGCTACAAATTTATAACACCAACCCCCTCCCACACACATCCCATAATCCCGTCCAATACATACAGTTGCATCAGGCATTAAATAAAAGTTTGTCTTTTAATTCTGAAATTATATTTTTTGCATTTCCAAAATTATACCATGGCCTACTGTAATTGAGGCTTTTCAGCCATGCCCCCAAACGCCTAGCCTGAATATGAGTCCTATAAATGGAGTTGCCTATTTTAACTTTTTGGTTGGTCCTTATGAATATAGTATCCTGTCAGTGCTTTTATTTTTTATTCTAATGGACCAGCATGTGTACAAACATTTTATATATAGACCAGTTTTTGTGTTTTGTGTATTTTTCATTGCTAAATTAATTAACTCCTCAAAGTAAATTTCTCTTGCAAACTCATTATTGTTAAGAGAAAGTAAGTACGTTGGTTAACCATTCTTATTCTGTAAATCACTTGCAGTTTTTGATGACTGCTAGCTCACTGAAATTCATTTTCTACAAGAGTCACTTCCAATTGTTAAGAAAATCCACAAAGCATTGCATACTTTACAGAAAATTCATTGCAGTTGGAGTGTTGTGTGAACTGCATTTAATAAGAAGTGAGGATAGTTTATATTCTCCTCAAACAACATATCATAAGGAAAATACTCAAAGGATCTAGAGGGTACTTGCAAGAGCCTGTAAATTCTCCCAGCAATGCTGAGTCCCACTGTCCCCGGAATCAATGTCTTTGTTTATTATGATGCTTTGTCCACAGAGTTGCTTGTTCTGCTCTAACACTGCTTGCCATTGGCTTCTACTAAACTCACAAGATCTCAGCAATAGGTACAAAGACAGAGGGAAATAAAGTTTCCCTATCCCCAAGCATGATTTATAGGATGCTAACTTACTAGATGCTACTAGTAGGAAACTGTCTGTGGACAAACACCGGCTCCCTTGGCCTGAAAGCAAGATGAGCAACACAACCCCATAGTCGCCTTTGACTGGACTTAACCATCCAGGGGGCCTTTACCTTTTTACCTTACTAGTAGGATACTAGGGTGGGGGGTCTGATTTGAAGTAACAGGTGCAAGTAAAAGAAAAAGAGAGCCAGGTACCATATTGGCCTGAACATAAGCCGCACTTTCCCCTCAAATTCTGACCATGAAAAGTTAAAGTGCGGCTTACATTCATTACCTTACACCGCCAGCAAAGCGCTGCCTCTCGGCCGCTCCCAAGCGGGGGAAAGGGGAAGGCTGCTGGCAAAGTGGTGTGAGGGCCCCCCCCCCCAGGAAGCAGCCCGGGTATTATTATTTTTTCTTTTTCCCCATTTACATTTAAAGGTGCAGTTTATATTCGGGGGCGGCATATATTCGGGCCAGTATGGTATCTCTCTTGATGTAAAAACCATGATCACCCTTCCAGGCCTTATACATGAATGGAGCTGGCACATGAACAACGAATGTGGCTGTCTGGCCATGTTTAGCTTGGCCCTGTGCCTTAATCTCTGAAATTATTATTAAAAATGAATATACCACTTAATGCCCAGTTGGTTTCTAAGTAGTTTACAAAACAAAAAACAACACTGTAAAAATACATAATGGTATGCCATAATTGAAGTCCACTGGAAAACAATCCAATTGGGATGTTAAAATGCAAACTTCAGTGATTAAAATATTCATTGAAACAGCCCCATTAAAACAGCACAAGAATTAAAGCAGGAGACTTAGGTGAAGAGATCAAGGGTATGCCAGGTGTGTCTTCAAAAGGCAATGGGATGCCAGTACATTCCACAACACTGGTGCCACGAGTGAGAAAGCCTGACACCACATCATTAGGGCATGAATGATAAAACTAATCAGGTTCTGTTTGTTGATCTTAATGGTCTTACTGAGCAGTGGAGGTGAAACTGATTTTTCAGGTAACCATGTCCAGTGTTGTTTAGGGCTGTATATGTAGGTAACAAGATGTTAAAACTGGTTCATTGACCTATAGAACCATAGCAGAACCTTTAGTGCTGCCCAGTACATGCCCAGTAAGAAGCACAATTAACCACCTGGGCTATGGCATTCTGTACCAACTGCAGTCTCTGGACTGGTTGTAAGGCAGCCTCACATAGAGCACATTACAGTAATACAAAAGTGAGGTTACCAGCACATGAGTCTCAGTAGCCAACTCAAACCCAAGAAAAGTTGAGTTTGGAAGTTCATAAATATTTGTGGAGTTCCATTTTACAAAGAGGGAGAATGTTGAACCAAATTTAAGCCACACTAATGGTTATTAGTGGTACACAAACCAGATCATTGTATCATTATATTGTAATGTGTCTTGGGAGGGCAGATATGCTGAAAGGTGGGGTAAAAAAATCTATTTAACTACAGTAAACTAAACAGAGCTTGGTTTCTCTCCCCCTCCTATTACTCAAGTTTCATTTAAAAGAATGTATTTAATTATTCCAATGACTGTAACCTTTAAATGTAAGCAGAGGTCCTTAGAATTCCAATAAATTCTGTCTGTCTCACTTAGGATTGTGAAGTATGGTTTGAGAAACACCAACACAGTAGAAGCTGGAGTACTATTGCAGTCTTGTAAACAGCCACTCACAGGTGGTGAGTATAAATATTATCTACCTAGTCACCTGTAGAGAAGATTTGCATGGTTCCATCTTCTTTTAGGCTACAAATGAGGCCTAGCAGGCTAGTTAATGTCCTTTGTGGTGCAATTTATTAGGTTATGCTGATCTAAAAGAAGCCAGTGGAAGTTTAACTGTGAAGAAAAAAATACTTGAGAGTCAGGGTTTTCAGATGGAACAATAATGATTGGTGCTTCTAGAATCGTTACTTTTGGTTCTGTTCTTCTAGATCCTCATCTCTCAAACTATGCCAGAGATGACAGAGAAGGCTCCTCTTAAGAAACAACACCGGTAAGTGTCCTGTTCACAAATAGAATTACAATGCAATTCTTTGCCTATCTATTTGGAAGCAAGCTCTGTTGAGTTCAGTGAACCTTACTCAAAAAATAAGTGTGTGCAAGATCATCCTTGTCAGTCTCTCTTATTATGTGTCAGCTCCTTGTAAAAAGCCACTACAGATAATGACCTGGGCAGCCTTTGCATCAAATTAAGTGTAGGTCAGTCTAATGTAAAATAGTTTTCTAGGCAGGTGGTGGCAACGGGAGCATAACAACTTAAGCTTTTACAAGTCTTGCTATTAGGTGAAGTCAAAGACTCTCCAAAGATGATTATGTTCAGTGTTACAGTGGTACCTCGGGTTACAGACACTTCAGGTTACCGACTCCACTAACCCAGAAATAGTACCTCGGGTTAAGAACTTTGCTTCAGGGTGAGAGCAAAAATCGCGCGGCAGCAGGAGGCCCCATTAGCTAAAGTGGTGCTTCAGGTTAAGAACAGTTCCAGGTTAAGAACGGACCTCCAGAATGAATTAAGTTCTTAACCCGAGGTACCACTGTATGGTCCTTTCCATGTCACATCTGACACTTTAAAATTTACATGCGACATGAAATATTTACATGCAACATGAAATATGACCAATCAATAATAAACTCCTGTTCTAACCCTTTGCTGAACTTCCCTTATAACAAGATAAGGAAAAGGTCTCTGCCAGCAATGTGGGGACAGGTCCATACTTATGTGCCACATCACCACTGGTGTACACTGGTACTATTCATCTGAACAGTACTTTCTAAGCCCTTGAGTTGAATGTGCTTTAGTGTTTTTAACCCACATTTTATATCCTTGCATCTGCCAAGTTTCTTATATAAGACCTCTCCAGATAGGTTATGTTACTTCTCATGTTCACTAGTGCACCTGCAGAGAAATGGAAGCTCAGCTGCACCACTGTTCTTATTGCTGAGTTTCTTAGTCATTAATAAGTACAGTTTAAGAATAGTCCTGTTTACGAACTGTTTGGTTTACGAACTCTGCAAAACCGGAAGTAGTATTCCGGTTTGCGAACTTTACCTCGGTCTAAGAACGGAAGCCGAACAGTGGAAGGGCATCAGCGGCGGGAGGCCTCATTAGGGAAAGCGTGCCTTGGTTTAAGAACGGTTGGACTTCCGTATAAAGGTGGGTCTCAGTAAGGTAGAGAAGGTATGTTGTTGTCTTTACCCAGCTCTGCATAGCCTGCACATGAGAAGTAGTTATAACTTAATTTGTTCTCTTTGGTCGAGTTTCTAGTCCCATGATTGGTATACAAGTGTGCAGTCAAACCTACAAAATAAGGAAACTTAGTGCAAAAACATGCTTAGGATAGTAAGAATACATAAAATTATGATAATTTCCATCAGTATGAAAAATACAGCACCAACAGGGCAAGAGTTGCTTTGAAGTAAATGATGGCTGTTCCTTATATAACACAGTACACACATCATTAAGTAGTACTATGCCTTTGGCAGGCAATTGGCAAGCCAAAGTGGTAGGACCTTTTCTGGGGTGGCTCCCAGATTCTGAAACTTTTTTCATCATAGAGATTAGCATGGGCTCTATGCTGTGGATTTTTAAATGGGCTCTACAGACTCACCTTTTTCTTTCTGCCTTTTCCTAAAGGCTTTTTCTACAGAGGTATCTACAAAATGTAGCCCTGTTTTATTAATCTTTGTAACTGTTTCAAATGGCCTTTGTTAATGTGCTGTTTTTGTTAGGTTGTTTTATATTTATTGTTCTTTTTATGATATTGCAAACTGTCTTGGCTAGGCTGTGTCCCAAAATGTGGCATATATATAATTTATATTTACAGAAAAAATGCAAGCCAGATATATATCTTGGGGATCCTTACAGCAAATGTGGTTATTTCTCTTCTCCCTTTTGTGCATTCACTGGCAGATTAAAGAAAATAGATTGATTAAAGAAAACTTCCTAGATAGCAAATATTGTAATTTAGCCATTTACATGTTACCCTTTTTTTAACAGAAAGAAAAACCGTGAAACTCACAATGCAGGTAAGAGCTTCAGTGCAGCTGTTGTCAGAATGGAGCAAGCATTCCTCTTCGGGTTCTTCCTTCCACCAAGCATGCAAATACATGCCTTCGCAATCAAAAGAGAAGTCTTATTGTTTCTGGATATGCTATCAATGTACTGTTATACACCTTATGTGTTCTGTTTTTGCTAGTGGAGAGGCATCGAAAGAAGAAAATCAATGCTGGAATAAACCGAATTGGTGAACTAATTCCATGCTCCCCAGCGCTGAAACAAGTTAGTCTGCTCTTCATGGCGGCCGAATATTTATTTATTTAACAGAATTTATATACCGCTTGGCTGTAATAAAACCTCTAAGTATGAAATATTTAAATTATCAATGAAAACAGTTAAAACAATTTAAACATTTAAAGATTATTAGAATGATCAGTAAAGAGATGAAAAGACGTCAAAATCTACATGTGTGGATAGGCTTGCTAAACAAAAATGATTTAAGCGGTCACCGAAAAGAGTACAGCGTAGGTGCTTGGGCGATGTCAATAGGATTTCCAAAGTGTCGGTGCTGCCACACAAAAATATCAATTTCTTATAACTGTGTAATGAGTATTATGTGGCACCTGCGGTGCTAGTTCCAGTCAAGTGGGCATATGTAGGAGACATGCTCCAGCAAGTAAACTAGTTTCAAACTGTTAATGTCATTATATACTAACAGTAACACCTAAAGCTTGGCCCAAAAACATATTGCCAACCATTGAACATAGGTGTTAGATACTGACAGGGTCTCACTTCTGTTCAGCAACCCTGCATTGCAGTCATCCAATACTGAAGTTGCTAGTGCCTGAACTGCTGTGGTATACAAATTTAATAATAATAATAATAATAATAATAATAATAATAATAATAATAATAATGAAGTAGGCCTGTTTGTATTTCAGACTGAGTCTCTGAATGTTTTTCCTAATTATCCACATGTTCCCTTGCAGAGTAAGAACATGATCCTTGACCAGGCATATCAATATATAACAGAAATGAAAAGGCAAAACGACGAGCTCCTGCTGAATGGAGGAAACAATGAGCAAGGTGAAAGGACTGGCTAGAATACTCTCGCTAGAATACCTCTGTTTTTATTGTACATACATTTCAAACTAAACATTCTTTGTCTAACTGCTACTCCACCTTTCCTCCGGAACTGTTATCAAATGATAGATTCGCTATCCTGCAGATTGAATGCTGTTTGCTTAATATTTGTGTTTTGGATTGTAATTTTCCTTATCCTAATAAAAGTAGTCCCAATCTTTTATTAAAAAGCAGATTTGCTAATTTTATACCTTGCTAACAACATAATCTTGGTGTGCCGGTATGCTAATTCTCTTTCACAGTACAAATTTTATATGAAGAAGTTGAGCATGATTGAAAAAAGCAACAGTAAAGTTAATTCTAAAAAATGTTGCCACACTTGTAAATTAAGTTATAGAAGAACTGTAATTTGATAGTTTTTCTAAGTGAAGTTGCCTCTCAGCTATAATTGGAGCTGTTTTCTTCATCCAAACTAAACAGAAAGAATAGGGTATTTCTGAATATTCTGCAACATGGATGAAATCCAAGTCCCAGTAGTAGTTGTTTATTAGGATTTACATTAGATGACGCCTGTTCATTCTATGATCCTCTAATTTTCATACGACTAATTATCCTTTTTGGAAAAAAGCAGTGTGAACTGGAACAATAAAGAAATAATAGAATGAAAGCAATAGAAATATTTCCTTGCTGAGAGTATTTATAAGGCTGTAGTTTTCTTCAGATGATGAGTTTGTGAAATACAGTTAACATATGCAGCTGCTCTCTACCGATTCAGGACCGTTGACCCCTCTGCCCAGTAACGACTGGCTCCAATTTGCAGTGGGTTTTCTTTCCTGTTACCTATAAATATTGTAGCTAGAGATGCCTGGGATGTGTTGCATGCAACTTGTGTGCTCTCCTTTTAATTCTAAGTCTCTAAGGATGTAATCTGAGTTTGAGTACATATTACCAGTGCTTTTTTCTGGGGGGATGCAGGGGTACGCATACCCCTAAACATTTTGTGAATCTTTGTACTTTTGTCCATTTATTTGTCTTTATTGTTCCCGATTTGAACCATAAAATGGTGGTTTTCTTGAGTCAAAATGAGAGTACCCCTAAACATTTTTAAAGAAAAAAAGCTCTGCGTATTACAGCAGAAACCTATCTTGAGGTGATGAAATGGCTTTCTTTAATGCTATTTTCACTTGCTCCTAAAACAAATCAGCCGTACTAGACCTTTGCAGAACCTTTGGTCATTCGGATTTATTAATTTTTTATTTCTCTGCAGCTGAAGAAATAAAAAAGCTCCGGAAGCAGTTGGATGAACTTCAGAAAGAAAATGGGCGCTACATTGCATTATTGAAAGCCAACGACATTTGCCTTTACGATGACCCCACTGTCCACTGGAAACGGAACCTCAAGCACGCAAAAGTTTCTGTTGTTATCCCCAGTGATCAGGAGCAAAAGAAGAAAGGGAACCTGAAAAATGCAAAAGTGTCTGTTGTTATCCCCAGTGACCAGCTGCAAAAGAACATCATTGTATATTCCAACGGCAGTCAGCTTGGTGGAAGCAACCAGGGGGCATCAGTCCAAGGAATAACCTTTAATATCAGTCACAATTTACAGAAGCAGACGGCTAATGTTGTTCCTGTCCAGAGGACTTGCAACTTAGTCACTCCTGTGACCATTTCTAGTATCTATTCCACAGAAATCAAATCAGGGGCTCAGACTTCAGTTTCTCCACTGGTATCCGGCCCATCAAATCCAGCCAAGAAAATTATTGAGCACTCTACCTCTGAGAACGAGCAAGGCCTACCTACTAGTTCTAGTGCTGACGGCTCGCTGAATCCCTTGCAGCTAGTGAGGCTACAGCCTGAAATTCAGAGTTCTCCACAAGATGAAGATGACATCTCCAAATCTAAAAATAAACCAGAGACTTTCAAGTTAATTGAGAAAGCGGGTTCGCCTAGCAACAGCCTTCCTGTCAGTGCTAGTGTAGACAGATCTCTGGCTCAGCTGGCAGACATGCCCCCTAAAGAGGATTCAAGAAATGGATCCCTAGAAAGCTGTGTGGTTTCTGCAGCTGATACCACTTGTACTCCGTCTGTAATGCTCTCCATTGATGGAAAGCCGTCTGCAGGAAACATCTTCAAAAGCAGCGGAGGACCGGCAGCCTCTGCTGTAGAAATCCAGAAGGCTGTAACAGAAATTAACACTTTGCCTGCTGCTTCTATAGATAAGTGGCCTTTTTCCAGTTCTTCAGCTGCTGGCACTTCAAATTCCAAAACCATGGGTAGCCTGACGCGAATGACTTCTGCTGGAAACACCCAGACTACTTGGACTACTTTGCAACTAGCAGGGAATACTGTTCAGCCTCTAAACCGTACTCTGTCCAGCATAAACGCAGCCCTCTTGAATCAGCCAGTTCACAATGCTAGCATTACAGCGCCCACTCCTAACAGGATTTTGGCAACTACTCCCAGTTTAAATAATCCTCTACCTGCTGCTGAACAAACAGCTGAGCAAATCATGGTTACTTTGCCATCTTACCCATCCTTACCTATGCAGCCACTAGTCACTAAGACTCAGGTTCTAGCACAACCTGCAAACGGCCTCCTTCCATTGAATCCCCCTATGCAGCTGATTCAGGTGCCCCAGCCAGTAGGTCCATCTGTCACTGCACCACCTGCGAAACAAAAGGTTGTCATTTTACAGCCTTCAAATGCCAGTGCAGGTCCACCAGTGTTGAGAACTGAAGTCCCCAACCAAACCGTTAGCCAGCAGATTGTAATTATACAGACTGCTAACCCAAATCCTCTCTCCCTTTTCTCTGCTCCTCCTCCTCCTCCTCCTCCTCTCAGAATGCCTATAAATGGAGCCGCTCCCTCAGCAAGTGCTAGTAATCCTATGCAAAATGCCCCTGGCCCCCATATGTTTGGTGGGAAGCATCTGGTCCATATTTTGCCAAGGCCATCTTCTGCACCATCTTCTGGCTCAACACAAACGTTTTCAGTTGCAATGGCTAACCAACATCTTCCACAGACTATTTCTTTAAATGGGCAGCTGTTTGCATTGAAGCCTGTGAAGTCCTGTTCTGGAGGTTCGGATCAAACCCCTATGCAAGTTATTCAGCCTACCACCAGTGAAGATCCAAATACAAACGTTGCCCTCAATACATTTGGTGCTTTAGCTAGCCTCAATCAAAGCATATCGCAGATGGCTGGACAGAATTGTCTGCAGGTGTCTACCAGCCAGCCTACAAATCCATCAACCGTCAGCAGCCAAACCACACCAAGTACCCATGTTCTGCTGGCAGCTGCAGCACCAACCTCTTCTGCTGCTGAGAATGTAACGTTAACCAGTGTTTCGTGCTCAATGGGTGCTGCTCCCCCCAAAACCTCATTTGGTCTGGGTTCAAAATGGTCTAATAAAAGTACTAAAAAATGCTTGGTGGCCAGCAGCAATCTTGCATGTCGAGTGAATTCTTGCAAAGATTTGAAGAAACTTGACAGTGGGGATGTGGAGGCTACCCCTGAGCATTCAGGAAGTGACATCTTGCTTGAAAACATGCCTGATAATGTGGTGTTGCAAAGCTTAGCCATATCACAAGCAAATAGGGTAGCACCGAATGATGTTGCCCAAAATGATGCTTCCAATTCCCATCCCAAAGAGAGACTGCGGGCTGAACAAGACATGGAAACTACCCTGGCCTCTGACCTGAATGCAGCTATAGTGCCGAGATCGTTGCCACTCGAATCGGCCTCATCAGAACAGTTTGAGGTGGTTGCTCCCGTCTCCAGAGAGTGTGCATCTCTGCCTCCTCAAACTAATTCAGCAACAAATTCTAAGTTATCAGAATCATCCAAATGCATCCCCACCAGCCCTTTAACATCTTCTGACTCTCAGGTGACAGCTTCTCATATTTCTGGGACATCTGTGGCAAACAGTGGGGCGAGTGCAGAGGGTGTGCCCAGAACAGAGGTGTCTGAAATCTGCACAATGGAACAAAATTGTTCCATAGTCATGCAGGCCAGTGATTTGTTAGAAGAGCAAGGCCTGACCAAGATTTTCTCTGATTTCAGTAAAGTGGGAGAAGCTGTAGAAAAAAACTTCTCGGTCCAAGTTGAACACCCTAATTTTCGCACCCAAAACACTAAATCAATTATAGACTCGAATGACTTGGCAGAGAAGCAAGAGGGGCTCTTGCTGGTGAACACTGAAGAGGAAAACCTTGCACAGTCTCATTCCTGTACCTCTGAACAAGAAACAGTCGCTGCTAACAGACAAGCAGACTCTCCCATGTCAACTAGCTCAGGCAGCAGTTGTGGATTCTCAGTTGCATCCATGTTGCCAGACACATGTAGGGAAAATGTTCCCAACAACACTTCAGTGAATACATGCAACAGCTGTACGTTTTCAGAGCAAACGGATATTGTAGCTTTGGCAGCAAAAGCAATTTTTGACCAAGAGGCCCATGCAAAAGCATCAGTGTCGGGAGCTGCTGTTTCCAAGGATGATGGAGTGGCATCTCTAAGAAGAGACCAGTCTTTTAAGTCTCACACCATTAAAGAGGCAGACCAGATAGAAACAGTGCCAAGAAATTTCAGCACCCAGAATGCAGTGAAAATAAACGTTGATAGGTCAGTCGAAAAACAAAGCTGTTCCGTTGGAGTGGAAGTGCCCAGTGTAACCTTGCAAATTCCAGCCTCCCAATCTTCGAGCACTTCAAGCTTAAGTGTCAATAATCTCATACATCAAAGCTGCATCATCCACCCTGTTGTGAGCTGCTCAGGTTTACCCCCAACTTCAGACCAATCAGCTGTTCCTGTGACCATGACTCCATCCATGCCCACTAATCCATATATGACTCAGTCTCCAGGACATTCTCCAGTGCTAATGACAGATTATGCTTCAGAACAACTGTCTGCTGTTCGGACCAGCACCATGCAGGCTTCTCAGATGCATGAGCCACACTTAAAGCAGCAAAGCCAGGACAGCCGCAAAGACTCTGTCAAACGTTCTGTTCCAGATGATCACCTGCTTTCCACACCGAAGAGACAGAAACACTGCCAGGCGGCACCTATGCAGCTTGAAGGGATGGCTTTGCTGAACCAAACAGCTGACGATATTTCAGATCAAAGTCGAATCCTTGTCAACCAGATCCCCCCCAACTCCTCCAATATGGCAGTGTCAGGGAGCAGTCAAGGGCACACGGATAGTCTTAGCCGGTTGTTCCCAAGCAGCAATTTTGTGCCACCTGCTCTGAGGCAAGCTGAAATCCAGTGTAATTCTCAGCCTTCTGTCCCGGATCAGTCAGGACAGCACCTGCAACCTATTCAACATGCTCCCACTCAAGGAATGACCCACCTTCATAGCAATCCGTATATAAAGCAGCAGCAGCAACAACAACAACAGGCTGGACAGTTAAGAGAAAGACATCAGTTGTATCAACTCCAGCATCACATTTCTCATGCAGAAAGCCCTATCCATTCCCAAGCCCTCAGCGTCCACCAGCAAAGAGTAATGCATCAAGAGGCACAAATGCAGAAGAAAAGGACCCTCATCCAAGCAGCCCAGCCCACCACACTTGCTTTACAGCAGAAGCATCATGGAAACGACCAGTCGCGGTCAAAGAGCAGCCAAGCCCACCCCCATCACCCGCAGATGCAGCAAATGCAGCAGCACTATACATCTTCTCAGCCTGAGAAGACATGCGAGAACCCCACTGCAAACAGAACTCACCACAACCATCCCCAGAGCCATCTGAATCAGGACATTCTGCACCAGCAAGCACCAGATGTGGGCAACAGACAGACAGGTTCTGGAGTTTCTTCTGAACATGTGCCAGGACATGGCCAGATGCAAAGACTTATGACCTCCAGGGCTTTGGAGCAGCAAATGGTGTCCCAGCCTAGTATTGTCACCAGGTCATCCGACATGACCTGTGTCCCCCACAGACAAGAAAGAAATAGGGTTAGCAGCTACTCCGCAGAAGCACTTATTGGAAAGACTCCCTCTAATTCAGAGCAGAGACTAGGAATATCCATTCAGAGCTTGAGGGCTTCAGATAATCTTGAAATGAGAAATTACCTTGATGTGTCTAGGAATAAAGGATTGGTCATCCATAACATGCAAGGACGCATGTCAGTAGACCATACGGTTGGAGCAGATGTTCAAAGACTCTCGGAGTGCCAGACATTCAAGGCAAATGGCGCTAACCAGCAGTTTGATGTGCAGTCCTCAAGGAACAGTGAAATAGGGACCTCAATGTCATCCCTCAGAGGTATGCAGACACAGGCTTTTCGAATTGCCCAGAATGCTGGACCACCCATAGACAGACAGAAGAGGTTGCCCTATCAGCCAGTTCAGGGCATTTCAGCAGGAAATGTCCTTCCTCCCCCAAGAGACAATGAAAATACATGCCACCAAAGTTTTATGCAGAGTTTACTTGTCCCTCATCTCGGAGAGCAAGTCGGTGGAGGCCAAAGACCAATTGCAGAGCACCAGAGAAATCCGCAGTGTGCCACTTCTTCTATTGTTGAATATAATTGCCCCCCAGCAAGAGACACTATTCACATTCGAAGAGAAGGTGATGGTCAGAACAGGGAAAGTTGCGATATGTCTCTTGGTGCTATTAATAATAGGAACAATGCATTAAATATTCCCTTTTCAAGTTCCTCTGGAGATATTCAGGGTCGCAATACAAGCCCCAATATTTCTGTTCAGAAATCCAACCCCATGAGAATGACAGAGAGTCATGGAACCAAGGGTCACATGAATGCTCCAGTTTCTAGCAATGTGCATGGAGTCGTCCGACCTCCTCTCACCCACCCGCCCGTCTCTCGGAACGCCGAGCAAGTCCCACCATCAGTTCGTCAACCAAATTCTTCAGTTACTCAGCGATCAAGACATCCTCTCCAGGATAACAGTGGTTCTAAAATTCGCCAGCCCGAAAGAAATCGTTCTGGAAATCAAAGACACGGAAATGTCTTTGATCCTAGTCTTCCCCACCTTCCTTTGGCTGCCAGTGGTAGCATGATCCTTGGAAGGCAACAACCTGCTCTAGAAAAAAGAGGCAGTATTGTGCGATTCATGCCGGAAGGACCACAAATGACTAATGATAGCGCAGCTCCTGATCAGCACAGTCTGTCTCAAAATTTTGGATTCCCTTTTATTCCAGAGGGTGGAATGAATCCCCCAATAAATGCCAACGCACCGTTCATCCCACCAGTGACTCAGTCTAGCACTACTCGAACAGCAGCCCTGATTCCAGTAGATCCTCAAAATACGTTGCCATCTTTTTATCCGCCATATTCTCCTGCCCATCCCACCCTTTCCAATGACATTTCAATCCCTTATTTTTCTAACCAGATGTTTCCTAATCCAAGCACAGAGAAGCCAAGCGGTGGAGGTTTAAACAATCGCTTTGGCTCCATCTTGTCTCCTCCCAGGCCAGTGGGATTTGCCCAGCCAAGTTTCCCCCTTTTGACAGACATGCCCCCAATGCATATGGCCAATTCATCCCACTTGTCCAATTTTAATTTGACTTCTTTATTCCCAGAGATTGCTACAGCTCTTCCTCCAGATGGTTCAGCAATCTCGCCTCTGCTCTCTATAGCGAACACATCTGCTTCTGATTCTTCCAAGCAATCATCCAACCGGCCTGCTCACAACATAAGCCATATTCTAGGTCATGATTGCAGTTCGGCTGTATGAAATGCTGTGGCCAGGAGTTAGAATGGTGAATTGTTTTATGTGTGTAGTATGCCTATTTGTGTATATACATGCATGTGTCCATGTATGCATTTGGGATTGCCATCCTTGAAACGGCCACTCGTAGCATCACTGTTTGTGGGGAGTATATATACAATAGCAGGTGCTTCTGTATTTCTACATACCCGTGTTGCTAAAGTAGCAGGTGCCTATCTCAATGCTTACTAGCAAGAGTAAGAATCCAACACCTTGATCTGTCTTAACAGAGTTCCAGATCATCGCCCCCTGTGCCAAGATGAGCCTTGTGCAAAAGGAAGTCCAGGGAAACTGAGGAGTTGCATTTATAGTTCTTGGAGAGTGGAGAGGTACGTGAGGGTCTCAAACACATCTCAAATTGGTACAGAGGTTTGGAGTCAATGCACACTAGGTCACTTTTACTATTTGTGTTGAAGTTTATCATAGACATCTTTCATAGGGCTGACTTCGTGTGATAATTTCTGACGGGCATTTAAAGCTTAGTGCCATGCCTAGCCTCTGAGGAACTGTATTAACGTATTGTGTAATGGGAAATACTGCCTCTCTTCTGAAACATATAGTTTAATGCTCTCCTCCTGAGGCTTTTATTTTTAGCATTGTTTCTGCTAACAATCCATAGAATTTTTTTTAAAAAAACCATTTATGTTCAGTTCAGTTCATACATGTTGATTTCTCCCCCGCAGCTTGTATGCTGTGAGTTTCTCAGGGTATCCTTTTTGTGTCTTGCTTATCACTTTTTTGAGGAGGGGAATTATCTCCATTTTTACCATTGTAATGTTTTTCTTTCCTTTTCCCTCAGATAACTCTTGTAACCTGAGAGCATGTAATAGGAACATATTGCGTGACAAATATTGTTGGGTGAAACTGTAGGCAAATACAACATTAGTATTAAGTGCTTATTTAAATGTATTCGTTTGCACTTACAAAGCACCTTCTGTCCAGAAACTCTTTGCTGGGAACAGAAAGAGGAGCGTGTGAAGTTTTGAGCACTTAGCAAAATGGGATGGTCTTGATGAGGCAAAGTGACAGCGGAGAAGCACTTGTCAGTAACTTAATAGATGAAACGTGGCAAGTAACAGGTGAATGGCGCTCATTTTCTCTTGTAATTGTTACAAATGCTTTTTTTTTTTTTTTTGCACCCTTTTGGATAGTTTAAAACATACAGCAATATTGTTTCAAAGAGTCTTCCTCAGCTGATGGTAGCCAGGCTGTGACCCTGGCAGTAAAAAAAAATTGGCCTGGGCTTCTTCCTTGGCGATTGTTAGCTTCTTTGTGGGATTTAAGGGGGGAAAAACTTAGGCAATTAGATTGCCGGAAGAACCTTAGAGGTAGCATATAAAGGGATCTTAGAATGGGTATAGTATATAGTCATTGCTTAGTAAATGTGCTGAAGTTACAGCGTGGGTCTGCCTTGGAATAGCAATTCAACAATGTCCTCAGCAGCACCAGTTGCTTTTAGGGCCTCCTGTCCCAGAACAGGGATCCTCCTGGGAATTGTAATCTCCAGTGGGAAATCTGAAGTGGCTTGGTCAGAATCAGAACTGTAGGAATATCCGCAAGCTCAGCTTTCTAATGAGTACCCCAGAAGGTTCACTTGGCCAAACTGGAAGTTAGCTTTCTAGTATTGCAGTGGCTCATTCTCAGACGGTAAGGTAAAACAGAGTGGAACAGCTTCCACGGACCTGCATGACACATGCCTGAAAACAGAGGGAATTTGAATCTTGGACTCTGACTTTCTGCGTACATCTAAAAGAAGGGTGTGCAAGCTTACCATTGATTTATAATAGCATATTTCTGCTTTGAAGGATGTGCCTTCAGTTTGCCCGGGAGTTCAAGTGTCCTTATGTACTTCAAAATGCTATCTCTTGGCTCACCTTTTCAGGGTAGGACCCATGGCCTGTTGCTTTCTTCTAACTCCAGCTATAGTAGCTGCCACATAACATACATTTCTGTCAATCAGCAATGGCAAAACAAGCCGTTTCCTCTTAGAATCCAGTGTGTGAAGGTAAACTTAGAACCCCAGGGCATCCAGATTATTTTTGAAACTGCGAACAGCTCTCTTGGCCATAGTTTGTGCATAGCATGTTGGGGGAAGCATCTAGCCTTATGGTGATTTCAGTTCCTTGGCTTGGCAGGGTCATTCAGCCTGGATCTCTGGGTCTGCAGGTGCTTGGGGAATTCATCACTGTGAAAGAATGTATGCTACCATAGTTGTAATCACGAGCTCGGTTCCATATATATTGTCTCAAGAAAAGGGTGGATACAGTAATTATTTTCAAAGGGCATACTAGCATGATAAGACATATGTATGCATGTGCAGACATCAAAAACACACGGATTCCTAGCATAATTTTTTCAAAAGCAATTGTCAAGTAACCAGTTATTTGGATTCTTCATTCCATACGTCATTCCACCTACTTGGTTCAGTTTGGAGACTTCTCTGTGTTGTACGATTTAACTACTTAAGAGATGTCATAGAATTGTCTCTGAGTTTCTGATAATATCACTTGGATAATGTCTGAAATGAACATCTGACTATTTCTTCGAAGGCTTTATCTCTTGCTGCATAAAAGTCTTGTCATTTGCCATGATTAATAAGTAAAGGTGGTGTATTTGACATGCCTTACTCCATTTTCTAAGAATGTGGAGTTGTTCCTTAGTGTTCTGCTCCCCCCAAAAAGCCGCAGGACCCCTTAAAAATCCTTAACTATTCAGCCTGTTTAAGTTTGTTAGACATGCACTAATTGTGTTTGAGGGTTGTTGTTTTTTTTGTAGTTCAGAAATCAGAAGGACTATCTCGGTTGTCGACAGAAAAGTTAAAAATTCACATCAATTACCGGTATTATTTGCTAAATTTATAACACATTCTAGTGAAGGAGCCTAGGACAGCATTCACATCAAATTCCTGAAATTTCTACAAGTAATTTAATTCTGTAATGAAAGAGGACATAGCAGGTTAGCTCTATTCTGTTGTGGGCCCCATGCTAGGGGGTAGAAGGGGCACTTTGCTGTGCTACTAGTATACGCATGCCGAGTTTCTGTTTTGTCCCAGCGAAAATGGAGAGCTCTGTGTTGCATTGGTTAGTCAAGTATTTTTAAAAGCACTTGAAAAGGTCTGCAGTGTCTAGACTAAACTTTATGGAACTATGGACATTTTCTTTTTAAAAATTATTCATAATTAGTACACACTGGTTTTTCAAAAAAAATATTCTGGTCTTGAAAACGGAAGGGAAAGAAAACTGCTACTTTATAGAAATTATGAAGTTGTGCCTTGACACTGCGTTGGTGTTGCCTCACTGTTCTATAGCTTACATTGTTTCATCACCTTCCACCCCCCAGTTTTAGTTCGTTGTGCTATACCATTAGTGGTACTCCTAGTATTGAGAAGAATCAGTTTTCTTATCATTTTGCGTCAGAGGAATTCAGGTTAAATACTCAAATAATGAGGAGCTGAGGAAACTTAAAGAGTGACTTTCCAAGACAAACATGGCAAGTTACAATCCTAGTTTTCCTGGGTTACCTTTATACGATTTTATATTTGTCATAGAAGTTCATTTCTATGCAAAAGGTTGTGCTTAGGTTGGGAATTCTGTAAACTGGTTAGATGTGGTTTAAGTGCAGAGAACGGGGAAGGGCTGGAAAACAGGCCATTCAATATGAGAAAAGGCTTCTGCATGTTATTTCTTCTGAGCCAGTATCTATTGTGACCCTCCCCATGGTTTTTATTTTAGTTCTGCCTCTGCCATAAAGTTAGCAAGACATCTACAGAGCTGGGAGGGTGTATGTTTTAAATTCTGTAAATTGGTGTCTATTTCCCACTTTTCTGACAAAGGAAAAAATTAAGACTGCTAAACCGTTCAGCGTGTTCTGTGGTATAAGCTAGATCAATGACTTCTGTGGGCTTTATCTATATTGAATCTTCTTACAAGGACTTTCTGGTAGACACAACTGTGGTAGATAGCTGCTAATGTGAACCTTAGTGCTGTTAAGACCTTTTTAAAATGTCTGTCTTGACACTGTCTGCGGTGGCAGTTTTGCTGTCATAAGTGCTGGAGGAGCTTGAGCGATCGCAGGGAGTTCTGTTTAGCCGAAAATTGTCATGTCTCAGTAGAATCCTTGGAGTACAAACTGATGCAAAGTCCATAAATTCAATCACATCTTATCTCCTCCTTTCAGGCGGTCGTGTTCTTCACTAAAGAGCCAACATGCAGAGATCTTCTCTCTCTCCTTTGCAGAATGTGCTGAACAAATTGGTCTGTTATGTACTAGCAAGCCATTTGACTCATAATCTCTTAGCTTTATTTTCTTAATACCGCTGTCCAGTTTAGTAACATTGCTGTCCAATTTTGTCATCTTATCAAGATCTTTTGCATTATGTGTGACCTTCTAACCAGGGCTGCTTAAGGGAGTTTTAAAAAAGCAACACTTGGCAGTTTGTAGGTCCAATGGGATGCCAAACTGGACACATGAACCATTGTGCTGTTCTCACTGTCACATGCAAATGAGTTGCATGTAAATATAGAAGCTTTAACGGAGTGTGCATATCACATCTTGTATTGTTTCTGCTGGGTGCAAGCAGACAGCCCCTTTTAATGGGAGCAATTATGGAAAACTGGATACCATACAGATTATAGGTTGTGTGGCATCCAGCTTTGGTGAATTGCTTCATCTCCAAGCCAGAAGCGGACATTCCGATACCCTTAGGATTCCCTTAAACAACTCAGAGTGAGCTACGCTTCCCTCTTTTCTTGAAAGTAACAAATGTATTCCCTTGATTTGCGCCACAGTTTTTCTGCAGCGCATCCCCTAAAATCCTACATACAGCCTCTAGATTCTTTCAAGCCCTAGTACAGAAATGTGTGGTGATGCTGATCAGGCACACAAATTATTGTAAATAAGATTTTGTTCCATTTATTTTGACATCTTTTTACAAATTCGTCGCATTCAGATGTAAATATTTACAACAGTGGTTTTGATGAAAGGTCTCAGATTTTTATTAAATGTAACAATTTATTGATTGTAAAAATTGTATAGATATGAACAAAATGGTATTTTATTTTAAAAATGTACAGTTTGTGTACTTTCATTTTTGCGTACTCTAGATACTTTCTAGTTCCACTTCCTGTCCCCCTTCCAGGAAAAAAACCCCAATGCCTGTGATCCTGTGCTTAAATCCCGGCTGCAAGTTGCAGCCAAAGTTTATAAACTGTAATTTTTTAAAGAAAAAAATGTAAAGAATTTAAAGTCAAGAAATTCTTTTTGTGGTTTTTAACTAATTTTAACTTCTTTGATCTGCCTACTTCTGCATTGTAGATATATTTATCATTTTAAATGGGCTAGCAAGTTTCACTTAAGAATGCCTCTATGTTTACAATCTGGGTCCATATACTCTCATGTTCCTTTTTTATCTGTTAGCAACTTTGACTAGCTGATCCAAATTCTGCCTGTCACCCCAACTCTGGCTAAAGGTTTGGGGGGATGAGACCAAAAGAAAGAGCCTGATTTGGCCTATTCTCCTGGGTTCCCTTCCTTCTAGAACTTTATAGCATATGGTTGGTCTGTTCAGTATTTGGACTGTGCTTTTAAAGAAAGAAGAAAAGACTGGCATGAACATGAAATGAAAGGCTCTAAACTTACAAATCAAAAGCAGAAGGAAACTGCTGTTTAAACATCTATTTAGGTAATGGAACACTGAAAAATGCAATGTATAATACATATGAAGTAACAACAGTGCTTCACTTACATTCTGTCAAAAGTTCTTAGCTGAAGGGCAGGCTGATATTTTAGCCATTGACAATGGAAGGCGTCCTGAGTCTCAGAGACAGAATTGTGCCCATAGCTACCAAGTTTATGTCCGAGGTGGAATTTGAAACGGAGCCTTTCCACCTCACACTGTCCCATCGCTGGCCACAAGTTTTATGAAATACAAAGGTTGATGAGGATTTGAAAAGGGGTTCAGGAATACCGTCTCTCCAGACTCTTGAGTTCAACCTCCAGGCAGCAGGAGGTACAAGTTAGGGGTGCAGAAGAAGCTTTGGGTGGGTTTCTTTTTTTTAGTTGATATAAGAATCGAACTAATCTTGTTTGGAGTTCTCAGGTTTCTTTTAAACATTTGATTGCATTTGACACGACGACATTGTAAAGCACATCAGTGCAGCATTTCAGCACCTGGTACTTTGATACAAAAGTACTTTTACCTAGGTAAGCAGACAGCACAGTCTGAGCTGGTTGAATAGCTGGTTTCAGAATTAACAGCAGAATGGGCAGATATTTTGGTAGATTCCAGTGATACACTTTTCGAATACCTTACCTAGTCATAGTGAACCAACTTTTGATTCAAAAATTTAGCAGAGCAGGGGACAAACAAGAAACGCGGTGCCCTGCTATGTATAATCTAAAATAAAGCAATTTAGGGAAAATGTAAGAGTTGCTTCCTAAAACCATTCCTCTTCCTCTTATCAAGAGAAAGGCATACTTAAGAAAATAATCCATTTGGCATTCACAGCAAATGTTAATAATCATAATTGCAGCTTTCTGAAAAGAATTCCTGAGCTGCCTGCTGCAGCAACAGCCAGAAGAGACAGGGGACTCACAGACCTTGAAGTATCGTAACACTGCAATACACAGAGCCTTTTACCCTCTTTGAGAATAGAACCAACTCTGTCATTTCAGGGGGCTGAAAAATGGCTTTCTAAATAATAACATGATGGCAGGGAGAGGAGCGGCAGATTGTGGATGAGGAAGAGAACATCTGTAGCCCAGATTGGAAAGCTCCTTTCCCCTTTGAGCTGTGCTATTCAAATTAGCCAATAAATGCCTCTCAGAGGAAGAAGGGTACGGGGGTGTGTGATTTTTAAATCGGAATTTAAAGAAAATGGTGGTGGGCTGTTATTGGCAGACGGGGGGGGGGTGTCAAAGCATTTTTGTACAAGAGCAGATAGGATGCTCCATTGTAAACTAATAGTGATAAATTAAGCAGTTGGGTATGAGTAGTAAAAAGGATAACAGCTTACCATATACATCTGAAGAATCAGACTAAGAACCATGGCTTCAATTGCCTGATTTTTCAATACAAGAGATCTCTCAAGTCTCATCACTATTGCACTTATACCCGCTGTTTCTAGGCAGTGAGCGAAAGCGTAAGTTCCACCACTAAAATTAACATTGGGGAGTAAATTTTATTCTTCATCAGATGGCTGAAAAAGATCTGCAACCCCCAGATCATTATTCTCATCTCTCTACTTTCTACCAACAATCTGGCATACAAGCCTGAGCCCTCCAGTTGCAAAAAGATTCCTGTCCTCTGTTCAGGTCTTCCTTATTTGCCAGTTAAACATGTTTCTTCCCAGTGTGTACTTGATGCGCTTTGTGCACACTAACAAGTTTGTTTTCCGTCACCTGTCCTGGGCTGGCAACACAATGGGTTTGAGCAAGCATCACCAAAACTTCCTGCCGTTCAGAAAACGGGTATCTTGTCTCTCCGCACAGAATCCAAGTCGTCATCCAGAGTCAACAGGACCTGGAACAAAGCAGAGCAGAGATTGGAGTCTGGTTTTTCCGGGTGGTTCTGCCGGACACACTCTCCCGTGTCAGCAAACCCAAAAGCAGGCAGGCAAAGGTCTACTCAGCCTCCTGCGGAAGCAGAGCCAACGCCCATGGTGCCCCAGAAAAAAGGAACCTTTCAGTTTCTAGATGGTGTTGCCCACTCCCACCAACCTTTGGGAACAAATAACGGTGGGGAGATAGCTTAGTTGATGCAACATGCGACTCCTCATGTCAAAGTCATGGGTTCGAGCCCCGTGTTGGATGAAAGATTCCCGCACTGCAGGGGATGGAAGTAAATGATCTTTGTGTTTCTCTTGTGTGATTATTTTAAGCAGGAAATGAGTACAGTGGTACCTCAGGTTAAGTACTTAATTCGTTCCGGAGGTCCGTTCTTAACCTGAAGCACCACTTTAGCTAATGGGGCCTCCTGATGCTGCCGCGCCGCCGGAGCACGATTTCTGTTCTCATCCTGAAGCAAAGTTCTTAACCTGAGGTACTATTTCTCTGTAACCTGAAGCGTATGTAACCTGAGGTGCCACTGTAAGTCTGACCTGCATGTCCATTAAAACGACAACAAGTATTTAAGGTAATGTGTGCGAATGCACAGAGTGTGCTATGACATGGAAGCAGGTGAGACAGGAAGCCTATCCAGCATAACATTGATAGAGGGACTTTAAGGAAAACCTCACCAAGAAGGAGAAGAACAGTGCAGCTGCTGAGAGGAAGTGCCAGACATCATGATCATCAAAGAATCCCAGAAGGATACACGGGCGATTTATCTCTCGGGACTCTGCGGGAGTTTCCTACAGAAAAAATGGGCACAGGCAGTGAATTCCAACTCCGTCTCAAAAGTTCTGTCTTTCTGGTGCTGTAGAGAAATTCCTAACACATGTGTGCTCCCCACCCTCCCAGAAGCAGGGGGGAAATATTGGGGGGGGGGAGAGGGGGTTATATGCCACAATGCCTTCAGCAGGTAATCATGACTTTGGAAGAGGCCTTGTTAATAATTCTTCAGCAAATCATTGGCGGTATCGTATCCCTTGAGTACTGGGGCTGAATACAGGCAACTCCCCATTTACACGTGGATTATGTTCTGCCCCCCTGCATGCAGAAGTGAAATAAGGAGGACCCCACGGCGCCTCCAGCTCGTGAGGAGACCTTCCCCGGGATGTCCTCTTTGGGCTCCGGGGAGCGTCTCCTCACAAGCCAAGAAGCACACTGGGGCTTTTGGGCTAACAGCTGATGCACAGCAACTGGAGCAGCAGCATCTGCTTTTCTGTGCATCAGCTGTTAGCCAAGAGGATGAAGAGCCTCATCAAAGCCCTGCTGCACCTCCGACTCATGAGGCAGAGCTTTGTTGAGGCTCTTCAAGTCTTTCCCCCCACTTCCGGGTTTCTGGGGTCGTGTGGTTTTAATATGTGTTAACGGGGATGCCTGTGCAACAGCTCTCATTGCTTGCAACACTATTATTCCTGTAGTGCTTGGGGAGAGGCAAAGTTGTAAGATTATCACTTCCATGGATGTCCTGTGCATTGGGCTGCAAACCCCCCTCATTCCTGGATTCCTGAATAGCAAGGATATTGGGTACGTTCTATAAACTTTCTCACAGACCTCCCAAGAGCATGAGGTGGACAACTCTGCATAAATAAAGGGCAGGTTCTACACAACTGGTTCTCGTTAATATTTGGCGTGTCGCAGCATTTGAAACAACACAGAAATAAAACGTTGCCCAGGAGCTTGAGGTGTAAGTCTGAAGACAGGGATTCAAATTGGAAGGCAGAGCAAATAAAGAGTTAGAGCAACCAGGCTGCTCCCTCCAATACCACAGCTGTTTACTGCAGTAAGTATTCAAGATTGCAAAGGCCATGCCAAGCAGACAGTCCTGGAAGGCCATGTCCATCTAGCCTGATGGCTGGCAGCAGTTATTCAAGATCTCCAGCAGAACTCTTGCCAAATTCTTTTCCCAATGTCTTCTTTAACAGAAGAACCGAACAGAATTTAACAGAAATTCCAGGGATTAAACTTTAAGTATGTGGATCATGTGCAGGTTTCTATTATTATTATTATTATTATTATTATTATTATTATTATTATTATGCTGTGGGGGGGGGTGGCTTTGGACAGTTAAGATAATTTTGGAAATTCGTGAGTATTGCAAGCATTAGAAAGCTTGGAGGAAATCAATTATACACTGTATTTCTAAATTTATGTATTTTGTGCCTGAAGCGCAAGAGAGGGCAACAAATGAGGAAACCTACCTCCCAGCTGCTAAGGTTTTGGAAGAAGAAATAAAGGGCTGCTGCCCAAACCACGGCTGTGGCCACGATGCAGAATAGAGGGATGAGCAGAAGCCTCTCTGAGCTGCGGAGCTGAAAAGGGGAAAAACCTTAAAATAATCCCCTCAAATAAATGATATTTGAGCAGACACTTCCCAGGAGCCCAGGAGAACATTTAAGCCAAAGGGGTGCATCATAAAGACTTTGATTCCCCACCCAAACAAATCTGTGCTGCTGCTGCTTCTGCTGCTTTTTTGCCAGTCACTGATTTGAACCTAGAGTGCTAGAAATGTGCTTCAACTTGCTGGAAGTTACTTGTCATACAGTAGTGTCCTTGGCAATGCCAGTTGCCAGATGGCCGTGGGAACCCCACATTCTCCCATGGCTACGAGTTACCCTGGAGGAAGAAGAACCAGGTGTTTGGTCCTGCCTCCTGTCCAAGTGCTGTGCTATTCTAAGGGTTAGAATAGCCTCCTGGAACCACAGAAAACTGGAATTCGTAGCAAGGGATTTACCTTTTCAACAGGAATCCAATAATCCCCATGACATCTACGGTGGAGCCTCAGAAAGTAAATCTACCACTAGAGTGGGCGTGCAGTAGGTAATTATAACCCAGCAAAATGTTCAATCTAAAATTGCCTTCTTGCAAATACATGCTATGACATAATATGGGAGATAGCACTTTGACACAAATTGACACAACACAAAATAGCGAAAGGTGGCAAAACATGATAAATTTAATGGAACGTGGTTATTGGTCAAAAATAACAAAAAAAATCAGCCCCCCCCCCCAAATTCCCAGTCTTCTTAGAGAGGGTATTTGATACAGCTTTAGTTTTAGTAACTCTCTCTTTGGGGAATCTATCACCCAAACTATGCTAGTTTGTGTGTTCAGCGACAGCCATTTCATTTGTAAAGTGAAAACTCAATAAAACTTATTATCAAAAAGACGTGAGAAACAAGCCCTGTGTTGCTATAGTTTGGCACAAGACAGGTAGAACTGGTAAGTTCACACAGTGCATCTTTTGGGCTCGCGTATGAAAGCCAGTTGTTAAAGTTCTCACAATAATGACAGAAAAGAGCTGCAGGTGCTACTCCTTTACCTTCATGATGACGTAGAAAGCAAGATACAGCAGGAGATTGCAAATGAAGATGCCCAGCATGTAGGAGGCGAAGTCTTTTGGCCGATACACCAGTCCAAAAATGGCACTAAGGAAGGAAAGGGACAAGGGTTATGTTATCCAAGGTGCAGGCCCCCCATAACTTGCCATCCTGGTACATGGCTCATGATACCAATATCACCCGCCACCCACACTGCACATACTGAAGAGGGATGCTGCCATCTTGCAGGTCAAGCATATAAGATGATGCTTGCATAGAATTAAGGAGCAACTAGTACTTAGTCTAATTGGGTCTCCCTTTACAGCATTGGAACTTCCAGCCATGGGCCAATTTGCAGGATCAGGCTCCTCCAAATGGCTGTTGAGGGAACTCTGAGCATACTCTGCCCACCTGATGTCATTTGACATCTGTCCGTTCCATACTTCACAGGTCCTGTATTTTACATGCAATTCTCCCCAAAACTAAGGGGGGGTTGAATGAAAAATGCATAAAATGGACATAAAATATATTTAAATAAAGTATGCAAAATTTGCTTTTTTGGCTCTGGCCCTGCTCACCATTCAAAGCCCTAGAAGGCCAACCAGGTCTGAATTCAGTCCTCAAGCTAAAAGTGACTCCCCACCATGCGTTTAAGGGAACTTAGGTTTCTCCACTAACAATAATCAGAGTGATATTTGGGAAATGTCTTAAATTTATCAGGGGCCAGGGCTGGAGAGAAGAAGACAAAACGACCAGAGAGCAAAATCTTTACATTATTTCTAACCATCCTGCTTCAAAAGTATATAAGAAACCTCAGATATGAGGGGGGAATTTCTGGGGCTAATCCACATAAGACCATTCTGATTGTATTCCCTGAGCATGTGAAACATCCACATAGCCCCCTACTTACAAGGACCAGTTGACTAGATTCCCAACAACAAGCAGGACCATTCTGTCCTAGAGGAAAGAAGCAAGAACCCTCATTAGCAAACCAGAAATGTGTGTCAAGTCACAGTTGCCATTGCAGCTGGAGACTCAGAGGCCCAAGGGACAATCCAAACATACGAAACATCTTTAAACCTCGTCTGATGTTTGAAACCATTGGTTTCAAAGGGAGAGAGTTAAGTACGTGCTTAACTTTGGGACAGAAAAATGCCTCACTCTGGGCCGGATCATCCTTTTTATTCCAAAATACCTGCGAAGAAACTTTAAAAATGTTTTCAGGTAACTGTTGATGCTTTGCTACTAAGCATTTACAAAAAATTGAATGTTCTGAATACTCCACATAATAATGAGGTTATGTGCCTGGTTCAAATGCAATGGAAAATAGCAATAGTTTCTGACTAGCGAACAAGTCTGCAACCTTCCTCTTTTGTGGCCACAAAGGGGAAACAGAAGCTTTCATTTTTGGTTTTAAACAAATTAATGAAGAGCACCTCCTCCACGTCTTGTCTGATCTTTCACAAAGAGGGAGGCAAAGGGAGGGAGCAAGAGACAGCCCTTGTTATCCTGGTGTTCGAAATAAAATGCTTTTGGAGGAAAAATATTTCTAAAGATAGTTTTCTATTTAAAAATATTTCTAAAGATACTTTTCTATTTAAGTTACATTATAGTCCAAAGGCTATGCTTCAGGAAATAAGGATTTGTTTTAAGTTTTTCATGTGTGCTAAAACTCAGCCTAAGTTTTTTTTTTAATTGTTTAACCACATCAGTTAACAAACATGGATACATAGGCTATAATGTTATTGTTTTAGTTAAATAAATTGTTTAAATTGTTATTAAGGAAATGACTCTTTTTCTCCTTCCAATAAAGTACAGCAGAAAAGTTGTTCAAATATAAAGTTAACTTATTAAACCTCACAATAATTTCATAATTATGTGTCTATGTATTTCTAACAGTATAGCCAAATCAGTAATTTTTGATGTAACTGTGAAAAACTACTCTGAAAATTTATTATTCCAAAAAATGAAACCTTCCTCTGGTTGTAAGATGATACCAGCAAGAATGAATCTTTCTGTAAAAAATGATTTAAATCAAGTCTTACTGACTAGTGATTTAAATCGATTTGATTTAAATCAAATCCACCATGCTAAGAAGTAATCACTTGGCTAAAAAGACCACCTAGGGAGGTTCATGGCTGAGGTGACTTTTGAATCTCAGGCTTTCTGTCTCAATGTTTGTGCTCTTAACCATTGCAATACACCATTTCTCCTGCAAAAGTTAACCAGGAAGTACAACTTCATTCCCCACTCCAAAATTCTGATTTCCAGATGTTTTTGCTCCATGCCAGGTCAATTGCTGAGAACATAGACTTCCACTCCACACTGATATCACTGGTGTCAGTGTCTCTTGGAGTCTGGCTGCAAAGATCCTGCCAGCACCACTCTTGCTCTGTGTGTGGTGAGTCTCTGGCCCTCTTTCAGTTTACTCCCAGAGACCACCAAGGCAAGCAGGAAAGCAAGTACGGATTTTAAATTTCTAAGTTTATATAATAAGGATTAGGCATGATCTGTTCGGGGACGCGGGTGGCGCTGTGGGTTAAACCACTGAGCCTAGGGCTTGCTGATCAGAAGGTCGGCGGTTCGAATCCCCGTGATGGGGTGAGCTCCCATTGTTTGGTCCCTGCTCCTGCCAACCTAGCAGTTCGAAAGCACATCAAAGTGCAAGTAGATAAATAGGTACCACTCCGGCGGGAAGGTAAACGGCGTTTCCGTGCACTGCTCTGGTTCGCCAGAAGCGGCTTAGTCATGCTGGCCACATGACCCGGAAGCTGTACTCTGGCTCCCTCGGCCAGTAAAGCGAGATGAGCGCCGCAACCCCAGAGTCGACCACGACTGGACCTAACGGTCAGGGGTCCCTTTACCTATGATCCATTCAGAGTTGAGGACTTTCCTTTTGATAATAAAAGCCAGACAGCAATTTCTCTCTCACCCATGTGTGCATGCTCAGATGCAAAAGGGAATAAGCAGCTCTCCAAACCAGCCAGAGATGGCTAAAGAGAACAAGGGAAATACGTACCGTGTACATTGGCCAGCTGCATTGCTGGATGCAATCTGTGTAGAGGACCATAACCGCACGCTGGAAAATCCCAAAGTCTGCCAGAGATTGAGAGCACAGGGGGTGAAAACCTAACAGAGCACAGCTCCTATGAAGGAGCTTCGTTTTATCTAAGGACACTGCCCACTCTATCATGTACCCTGCCAGGCGCTGGCAATTTCTGGCCAATTTCCGGCCAATTCCCATGCCAATTTTGGTTGAGATCTCACCCAAAATTGTGAGATCTTGCACATTCAGCAAGATCGTGCCCCAAATAGATGCGCTCTTGCCAAAACTCTGGGCCGGTAGTGCTGTTGTTTAATAGAGGAGTACAGTGTCTCGCTGGCATTGCTTATTATACCGAGTTTTCGACTTCTATGCGTTTCTGGTTTTATTGCCATTGATTGTGTTAAGGGTGCTGCATTCCTGCCCTCAGACCAGATAGTGAAGGGCAGGTTATAAATTCCACAAAAACAAACAAAACATCCCAGCGCTGTAAGGCAGGGGTAGCTAACAAGGTGAGATCCAAATGTTGTTGGACTACAACTCCCATCAGCCCCAGTCAGCATGGCCAATGAATGATCTGGCA
The DNA here is from genome assembly GCF_965153285.1 of Podarcis tiliguerta. Lineage (NCBI taxonomy): Eukaryota > Metazoa > Chordata > Lepidosauria > Squamata > Lacertidae > Podarcis > Podarcis tiliguerta. The sequence goes on from NC_139550.1 coordinate 911,094, forward strand.
GGATGGAAACTGTAGCTCAAGAACAACTGTGCCGTAAGGCTTGCAAAGGTTCTTAGAATAATAATGTACAGTGGTACCTTGGTTCTCGAACTTAATCCATTCCGGGAGTCCGTTCAACTCCCAAAACAGTTCAGAAACCAAGGCGTGGCTTCCGATTGGCTGCAGCAGCTTCCTACACTCAATTGGAAGCTGCAGTAGCCGCGTCGGATGTTCGGCTTCTGAAAAACGTTCACAAACCGGAACACTCACTTCCGGGTTTGTGGTGTTCGGGAGCTGATTTGTTTGGGAGCCAAGCTGTTCAAGGATCAAGGTACCACTGTACAGTGGCACCTCAGGTTACATACGCTTCAGGTTACAGACTCCGCTAACCCAGAAATAGTACCTCGGGTTAAGAACTTTGCTTCAGGATGAGAACAGAAATCATGCTCCGGTGGCGCGGTGGCAGCAGGAGGCCCCATTAGCTAAAGTGGTACCTCAGGTTAAGAACAGTTTCAGGTTAAGAACGGACCTCACGAATTAAGTACGTAACCAGAGGTACCACTGTACTAATAATGTAATAGTGTTGTGAGCTGACTACTAGTTGGCCTAATGTGGTACAAGAAATTGTTTCCAACCTGTTCTGAATGGAGTTGCATTCCCTCACATAACTCTGGTCTGCATTTTGGACCCTGCTTGATCCAGAACCATTTCTTGATGGCCAGGGGGTAGAGGGGCACATCCTGTTTCACCACTTGAGCTGAAATGGGAAGTGTCACACTGCCCTGCTGCTTAATCCGTTCTGGAAGTCTGTTCCAAAACCAAAGCATTCCAAAACCAAAAGTCTGGAACAGATTAAGTTTGAGAACCAAGGTACCATTATACATACTTCCACCCTTATTTCAGACATTGTGATATATTGTGATGTTTAGCTGGTGATATATCGCGATGTTGAAAATCAGGTATTGCCCAGCCCTAGCCCAAGCTATTGACCTTCCCCTAAAGCGTTAGAAGAATGAACATCCCTCCTATTCTGGCTGCTAAGGCTTCTGCATGCTCAGCCCAAAGGGAAAGAGGAATCGCACCAAGTGCTGGTTACCTGGATCAGAGACATCTGCAGCCAAGCGAAGCAGAAGAGAAAGGGGGAAAGATGCTAGTGAGAGGAGCATAACGGCACAGCAAAGAAGGATAAATGTATGTGCTGCCGTTGGAAAGCCCCCCAGCCCCCCAAATGCCCACTAAAGCAGAAGCACTTACACAGACACACGTCTCCCAACCAGCCTCCTCCCTGAGTAAAGGGCCACTGGCAGGAAAGTGAATAATTCCTCGCACGCAGCCCAGCACCAGCATGCAGTTAAGTACATTAGGCAGAGGCAAAGCAATCGTCATTGATCATAATATAGACATGTAAGCATGGGAACGATTGTGGAATATGGATATCAAATTTACAGCAGAAAAGTATATGAAAATGATATATCGGTGGTATCTAACACTGAGTAAATTGGCAAAAATGTATAAATCTAAATCAAATAAGTGTTGGAAATGTAAAGAGAAAGAAGGTTCTTTTTATCATATGTGGTGGTCTTGTAGTAAAGTTAAAGCTTAGTGGGAAATGATATATAATGAAATGAAAAGGATGTTTAAAATAACCTTTGTAAGCTTTCCTTTTGGGAATTATAGGGAAAGAACTGCCTAAACTGTATAGAAACTTATTCATGTATGCTACTACAGAAGCAATAATGTTATTTGCCCCAAAATGGAAAGAAGCAGAAGTCCCGACAAAGGAAGAATGGATACAAAAACTTATGGGATATGCAGAAATGGTGAAACTTACCAGAAGAATAGAAATCAAGATAATAAACTTTTTATAAAAAAAATGGAAATGGTTTATTGACTATTTACAGATAAATTGTAAACAGATAAGAACATTGGCAGGATTCTTGTAATAACCTGCAATTTCATAAGAATATATTTAAAGAAGATGAATAAATGAGAAAATTAAGTTAATTTGGATATGCAGAAGATATTAAAAATAAACTTAAGGAACCGCAGAAAGAGGGGGAAGGAAGTCAAGTTTTGAAATGTCAAAATGATTGTAAAATTAGTGAAATGTATAAACTTGAAAAGTATAATTAATTTTTTTTTAAAGCAAGATTTCATAGGGAGTCAAGGTGAAAATCCCTTTATTTAATAGACCAGAAACAAACAGTATGAAGGGAATAAGCACCACTCCTATTCTATCTCTGGGGCTACAATCCTAAAGGTAAAAGGCTGAGCAGTCCCATGGATTTACCTCCAGGTGAATATATTTAGGAGGCCTGAAGTGTCAATCACCTGTCATCAAACTTACCTATCTTGAAACGGCCCATGTAGTAGATCTGGGTGCTGAGTCCAAGTGAGGCCACAACATGGATGACTGAGAAGAGGATCCAAAACCACAAAGCATTTTTTCCAAAAACCTGACAGCAAACAAAAAAAGAATTATTGTGCGTTATGTCCAATTATGAAAAAGGTCTCCTTCTCTGCAATGAGAGGTTATAGATACTCTACAGACAGGTGGCATTTTCCAAACCTATCTATGTCTGGTTGTTAGAATGGTTTGAAGATGTAGATACTCAAATAACCCAGAGTACAGAAACAGCCATCCCATGTCCCGGGAGACCTCGCACCTTTCCCGGCATCTGCGACAAGTAGCCAAAGTACTGGGAAGAGACATGCACCAAGGCTAGCACCGTTCCCAAAGCAGTTAGAGCAAAATAATGGGCTTTAATCAGAGCACTTCTTTTGTATAAAGGGCCATGAGTGTTAGGATAGTATGGAAGGAACTGTAGCGGTTGTTTTTCTAATACTTGGCTGCTGCAGAACCCGAACCTAAAACCACGAGAATCCTGCAGAGGTTGAGAGTAAGGCTGCACAGGCAATTTTGTTGCAGATGCTACAGCCTATTTGCCTTTGACCCCATTCTCAGAGCTCTCCCCCAAGTTTTGCTGATTCGGTCCCTCTCTCTGAAGGGCAGAGGGTGTCGAATACATCCGTACCACTCCGAGCACAGCAAGGCAAATGACCACTGCGAAGGATGCGTAGGCAGAGTAGGCGCTGGCGTTGATGTCCGGGTGGCGGGTCTGGTAGAGCTTCAGCATGCACAGCCCTGCGATCATGTACATGAATGAGGTGTCTGTCAAAGGAGGAGAAAAGGCAACAGATCGTTTCAATACATGGCAAAAATATATTTCTCTATTTAATTTGCAAGGGGAAAAAACGAGTACAAAATATTGATAGATGCAAAAGAAATATGAGGTTTTTCCCTGCCGGATATGAGACTATACTATGAGGCGTCCTGTTTTTGTTGGTTGAAGGAATGAATGACATTAGAGAATTCACATATTCTAGATTTAGAAGGTCATGACAATATTTCTGGTTGGCACGCTTATTTATGGTATGAAAAGGTGAAAGTTCATAAAGGGATTTACAAACCATATAATTAGGAAGAATCTGTATAGAGTATGGGATAAATATAAGAATTTATTAGAGGCAAAAAACCCCACTTTGGCTCTCACCGTTGGAAGCTATACGGTAAAAAAAATAGAATATGATAGAAGGATGGACAAATTATTTATTAAAATTTATTAAAACAAGAGGGAGGAGAGTACATATTAAAAGAATTTAAGGAATTATCAGGAAAATTAACAACATGGATACAATATCATCATTTAATGAAGTATTTAAGAAAGATAGGATACAAGGGTTTGGGGAACAAATATCACAACTGGAGAGAGACGTGTTGGAATGTAATGTAAAAGTGCTGTCTAGAATGTATAAAGTGTTATTGAAATGGGAGACAAAGGATGAGCAAGTAAAATCCTCAATGATACACTGGGCAATAGATATTGGTCATAATATAGACAAGGAAGCATGGAAACGATTGTGGAATATGGAGATAAAATTTACAGCATGTTATGGTCTAAGAGAAAAGTATATGAAAATGATATATCGATGGTATCTTACAAATTGGCAACAGTGGTATTACTGGCAAATCTTTTTCTAAGGGAGAAATCCTCTCTTTGCACCAGAGGGCGCTATCACCACCCCATTGTGGCTCGTAAGGTTCTTGTGGTTGTGAACTAAGACCACCACAGCGGGGTTCCTTCAAGGTAAGAGTTCTGGGCACCCGTGGGTGTGGCAAAAAATCGTAAAAATGTGACTGAAGGTGAGTCTTTGTTCCAGTGCCCCAAACAACACATTATCTAAAGAATGTGGCCACTGATACCCCTGCCCCACTTCTTAAGTCCTCAAAGCAACATCTCTCCCCAGCTACTATAGTGTTCAGATCTATGTTCACCCTAACTGAAAGAGGACCTCGAGCACACTGAAACCCAAAACATCCAGCCAGAGGCAGATTCAGGGAAGTGCAACCGGTTTGGTTGCCTTGGGGGAGACGCAGGGGCTGCTGCAACTATGACATGTTATGGAGTGCCAAATATTGGTGTCGCACGGGATGCCACTGAAATTTGAGACCCCAAGATCCGCCACTGATTCAGCTATCCGAAATCAGTTCTTGGGGACTCTGTTCAAAATATCCATAGAAGTAAACAAACCTCTTAGCTCCTCGGCTAGAAGAAGCCACACACTTACCAAACTGGAAATTAGAGTAGTTGGGGCAGACGTGATAGCAAGCGCTGAGGACACCTTCCATCATCAAAGCTATGCCCATGGCGTAGAAGAGGCCAAAGTGCTTGGGAATCCCATATTCCTGAAACAGAGGGACCAAGAACAGTATCTTACATTGGTAGTGTGCATATAAGCTTGGAAAGTGTCCTTCATTCAACACTGCAGACAAAAATCCATCTGTCTAACTAACAGGCACTGCAGTTTTGGCTGGATGTGACAACTGTGGTAGCAGCTCTGTTTGAAAAATATCTTGCTCTTTTACACCAGACACCTTCACGAGAAGAAATGTAGTCTGCCATATACATCCTTATTTGTGCTGCTGCTTAAAATGTTCAGCCAGATTAATGAATATTTACGCACTGCGGGTTGGGACCGATATATTGACAAAGATAAATAATTGCAGTGTACAATTCAGCGGCAAGTTACTGTCTAATTAAGGCCATATGGTGGATGCAGATTGCCACTAAACACATAATATCTGCTTGAAAACTTATTGTATGACATGTAGCAGCCTCCGTAGGGTAGTAGCTATATGGTAAGCCCAACATTGCTATACTCTCACACCTAGTTGGAAAACCAAGGAAGTCCTGGAATGTCAATGTTAGGCTTACTGTGTGGCTGAAAACGTCAGATAATCACCCCTCCATGTGATTAGTCACCGCTAGGTATATCATCCAAAAACATTTTGAAGGCCTTATACTGTATACTGTATTGGTTTCATAATTTTTGACCAGGCAATATATTGCAAATCATGATGTTTGGAGTGTGCTATGCAAAAATCACAATGTGGGAGAAACTGTGAAGACAGCCAGTGCCTCTACATAGTTCCACCCTTATTTCAGACATTGTGATATATCAGTATACTATGATGTTGAGCTGGTGATATGCTGCAATGTTGAAAACCAGATATTGCCCAGTCCTGGTCACCCCGTGGCAACGCCCTCCCACCAGATGTCAAAGAGAACAACAACTACCAGACTTTTAGACAACATCTGAAGGCAGCCCTGTTTAGGGAAGCTTTTAATGTTTGATGCTTTACTGTATTTTAATATTGTGTTGGAAGCCACACAGAGTGGCTGGGGAAACCCAGCCAGATGGATGGGGTATAAATAATATATTATTATCATTATTATTATTATTATTATTATTATTATTATTATTATTATTATTTGTACCGTTGTGTAGGCGTCTTTGGCTTCCAGGGAGCGTCTGTGGAGGATGTCTCTGCGCAGCACAATCAGGAGGAAGAGGAAGCCCAGCAGCAAGTGTCCCACATTGCTGAGGATGTTGTTAAAAGCACTGCCAAGAAGGAAATCTTATTAAATGTTATTTTTCTAAACGTTACCAGCCAAACCAGAAGTTCAAAAATGTAGAAACTTCTCCTGTACAGAACAGTCCATTTACAAACAGGAATAGATCACTATCTACTTCCTGATTGTAAAGGAAGGAGAGAGAAAACGTAAGCCCAAGCAGTGGCCTGTGAGTCACCCACACCCACCTCAGGACGCCCAGTGGATGAGCGCACAGGAAATTATAATAGCAGATGTCCTGGTTTCCAGTCACATTCACCACCTAGGAAGAGCAGTAGAGAAGGCGTCACTTGCATTCTGAATGCACCATCCCAAAGATGATGAGCAAATGGAAAGGGAGGCAAAACAGCCTAAGAATGAAAAGCAGGACTGAAGACATGGCCTTCAAACCTCCTGCACAACCCGGCTACATTTCACTGTGGATACTGTGGCCTTCCTGACCTCTCAACATCTTAATGGTTTGAGAATGATGGTGCGCCTGTAAGGGGATTGGCTGTGAGGACTAAGGACCGACCTCAGCCGACCTGAGATTTGGAGAAAAGGTGGAGTTGTCTAAACAAGGGTCCCTATACCTTTAAAAAACAAGAGGTAACAGGGGATCTGGAGACCTAATTTAAATGTCATCCTCTCTGTCATTGGTTCTCTGGTATCCTCTCTATCAAAGGGGTAGCCAATTAGCCATGACTTACAGCAGAAATTAAACAATAGTCAAGGAGCACTTCAGAGACTAGGAAATGTATTATCCCATAACCTTTCATGGATTACCAAAAATTATAAGTCTGATGAAGAGGATTTTAGCCCCCAAAATCTTTTACCTTAGCAAATTCATCAAGTCATCAAGATGTTAGCACCAAGATGAGTTTTTGGTCCTAAGATGTGGAGTGAAGGCAGAAAACTCACCGTCTGGTACGTGATCACCAGCTGGATCACAGGCAGGGCATAGAAGACTGCTATTGTGATGATGTTCCTTCAGGATCAAGAGACCGTAGGAAGAGAATAAATGGGCATAAGAAGACGCACACACATTTCCACCGAGTTTTAATCAACGGCATGTATTTTATCAGCTAAGAAAGGCAAATGGACCCTACAATTTGCCTGTACTGTAAATCCCATTATTTCCACACCGCCATACCAATCCTCCAATTTCAAGACTTCCTACTTCTTGACTGCTCATTTAAAACTTGAAGCTGGATCTTAGTGTCTTGAAATTTCTCATACAGCAATTTCTGTGTTGAGCAACAGCCAAGTTTTATAGGGTGTAGAACTTTCCCTTCCACTCCTAGATGACCACCATTCCACCTCCCTCTTCAGCTTCTCTACACATGCCCAAAACATCTTCTTGACGGAGGATGTCACTAATGCTGGATTTAGGCAGGCAGCTCTTATTATACCAAGAAAACCTTGGGTCATCTGCATGGCCCTAAAATTAAGATATAGAAGGCTGAGCTTTGGCTATCAGCTACGTACCAGAAATAAATGTTATATTTTTTGCTGACAATTCTCCGATCCTTCCTGGATAAATCTGACAGATATAGCAGTCTCTAAAAAGAGAGAGAGAACAACTTTAAAAAAAATATATTCTGTGACAGTTTATTTAAAGGCATGCAAGCTAGCAAAAGGCCTAGGACAGGACAGCTGCGCCAAGAACCTTTAAGAAGGAACTCAGGTAAGAATAGATGAATCACCATAGTGCCACCTTGAGCTGCTTTAGTTTTTGTTTGTTTGCTTCTGCAAAACCGGTTCCAGGTCATGTCTTTGTGTAGGTGGGTTTCTAAGGGGAAACACTTTAAAAATTGCCGATTTCTTACAAAAGAAAAAAAATAGTGACATTGTGGGGGCAGCCATCTTTTGTTCTGGAAAGGATTCCACAACATGATTTACAGTCACTTCCTGGGAGCATTTTCCAAAGAGATATTTTACCATGTGGCCATGGAGCTGTTCTGAGCACCTTAAATTGTTAAACATGTTAAAAAGGCAAAAGTACTACACGGATCTGTGTGTGGCTTGATCAGTGGATTAGATGGGTTAATCAGCAGATCAATGTTCTGATCTGTGCATTGGCCAGGGATGCATGTGAAATGCAAGAGTTCGCTCCAAAATGCAGAATGCACTGGAACCCTCCTCATCCCTATTCTCAGGATAATCACATGAAGAAAAACCTCCTCCCTTAAGGACAGCACACACATAATTTACCCGTGCATGTCCTGCACAAGCTCAGAAAGGCATGCGCATTCATGCACTGAGACCATGAAAAAGAACAGGAACAAGAAAGAAGAAGAGAAGAGTTTGGATTTGATATCCCGCCTTTCACTCCCTTTCAGGAGTCTCAAAGCGGCTAACATTCTCCTTACCCTTCCTCCCCCACAACAAACACTCTGTGGGGTGAGTGGGGCTGAGAGACTTCAGAGAAGTGTGACTAGCCCAAGGTCACCCAGCAGCTGCATGTGGAGGAGCGGAGACACGAACCCGGTTCCCCAGATTACATGACTACCGCTCTTAACCACTACACCACACTGGTGTGAAGGCAGAAATGGGGAACCCTTGGCTCTCCAGATGTTGTTGGACTCCCAACTTCCACCCGCATGTCCAATGATAAAGGGACAATAGGAGTCCAACAAGTCCCTTCATAAATAAGGACCCAGCCATGTGCACATCAGAGTCTTCTGCACTGCTGCTCTCACTTTGGTTATGGCACCAGCACTCACCAGATCAAGAGTAGCATGAAAGAGAATATTGCACAGCTTCTGACATCGGTTGCCTGTCCTGCACAAAGTGAGTGTGTGCCTGGGGTCCGCTTGCCACTTGCCTCTCACCCCGCAGTCAAAGAGATAAATGGTGCCCTCCATCTAGAGCTGTGGCCAGAATTGGCTACCTGTGGTCAAAACCACACAGGGTTCATATCTTTCATTTGGTGGGTTGTTGTTTTTACAACAGCTGGGTTCTTTAAATGCTTTGCAGTAAAATGCAGCAACATGGACTGCAAGAGCCCCTGTCATTTGAAGTGTGGCGGGTGGCGATGAGATGTAGGTGAACCTTCTTGACTATGGTATCGGAACCATGGAACTGCCTGTCCCAGAAGGGTCATGTGGCGCCCTGCTTACCAGCGGCAGGTGGAAGCCTTTTCATCTCAAATAACCCTTGATTTTTCGCTAGAGTCCCTGTCTTTCCTTCCTCGCCTTCATTGTTTTTATTTCATGAATGGTAACTCATTGGTTTTTATTGCTTCCCAGATAAATTATAATGCCAGATGGGATGCGTGTGTTTTTGTGTGTGTCACCTGGAAGGAGAAGTTCCTTACATAAATGATCCTGGGCGAAATACCTTTGTGCGAATGACGTTCTTGTCGCTTTCAATTTCAGGCATGGTGTCAAAGTCGCTTTCCTCTTCCACTGAGCTGTCTGTGTCAGAGCCACGACGAGGCCTGCGCTCCAGAGACAGCTGCTGGCCCCCACTGGAGCTTGACTCATCTGGGAAGAAAACAGGAATATTTAAAGTACGAGATGCCTCTCTCGGGAGTATCAACCTCTTGGCTTAATGCACTGCCAAATAATAATAATAATAATAATAATAATAATAATAATAATGGATGTATTATTGGAACAAGACTAAGTGGACGAGCAAGACCTCCTCAAGATGCGGAAAGACATCAAACTACAAAGGAAGTTGTCCAAACTTGTATAACTGATGTTGCTTTTTTTTATTTCATGGCATAGATGCACTGTATTGCAAGCATTTAACTCATAATAATAATTTGCAGAATGAGGTGCTCGGCTCTTTCATTGCTTATCTGTACCAGCTGTTTTCTTGGGTGTCTGCCTCTCACCTCACATCCTGTTTCAACAAGTAATAGTAGTAGTAGTAGTAGTAGTAGTAATAATAATAATAATAGTAATAGTAATTTATTTATACCCCATCCATCTAGCTGGGTTTCCCCAGCCACTCTGGGTGGCTCCCAACAGAATATTAAAAACACGATAAAACATCAAACATTAAAAGCTTCCTGTATACAGGGTTGTCTTCAGACATCTTCTAAAAGTCAGATATTTATTTCCTTGGCATCTGATGGGAGGGCGTTCCTCAGGGCGGGCGCTACCACCGAGAAGGCCCTCTGCCTGGTTCCCTGTAACTTCACTTCTCGCAGTGAGGGAACCACCAGAAGGCCCTCAGAGCTGGACCTCAGTGTCCGGGCTGAACAATGGGGGTGGAGATGCTCCTTCAGGTATACTGGGCCAAGGCCGTTTAGGGCTTTCAAGGTCAGCACCAACACTTTGAATTGTGCTCGGAAATGTACTGGGAGTCAATTTAGGTCTTTCAGGACTGGTGTTATATGGTCTCTGGGGCCGCTCCCAGTCCCCAGTCTAGCTGCCGCATTCTGGATTAATTGTAGTTTCCGAGTCACTTTCAAAGGTAGCCCCAAAAGTACTCTCATGGTTCCACATCTTGCCATCACATACTTTAACTAACTGTTCTAATGTAACTTTACTAGCAGCTTTATAAGCCACAGAGATATATCTAGCTGTGCCTTTGCAATTCCAGAGTTACTTTACCAATAGCTCCATAGCTGCTTCCCTCAGGAGTGCTGGCAGTGATCGGATGAGAGGAGGCCACAGTCCCAGACCCTGCAATGGGAACAAACATGTGAATAGCCTTCATCTGACTGGTCAAAAGTCCCCACAGACTTGGCAGGGAGACTCCTCCTGCTTCCTATTCTATGGGCCTCTGGCACTGACGGGAAGGAGCTCAAGGAATGGAGGTTGCTGCCTCATGGAAGAGGTGAAGAATGGTGTGCTTGTTAGCTCATTTGCTTCTGTCTGAAGCCACAGGGAGCCACAATGGGAACCAGAGAATGCTAACACATTCCCCAACGTTTATCCCCAGCCCACCCCAAGGCAGGGCTTGCCCAATGCATTTTGGCACCTGAGGCGGTACCCTCCCCCCGCTAGGGAAGAAGGGGTGAGGGAAGATCAAGAACAAGTAGGGAAGAAATATCAACATTGGGATTTGCTCCCCTGTGGATTCTCCCACCGCTTGTGATAGCCGCCTCCCCTTGCCTCATGGGTGGGCCGGCACTGCCCCACTTGCAGTGCTTTCCCCCCCTAAAAAAATGTTTAGGGGTACTGTCATTTTCCTACTCATGTTGAAATACTGCCCTTCAATGAGGCCAAACTTAGATTAATGTTTAGGGGTCTGCGTCCCCCCCAGGAAAAAGCACTGCCCACTCGCACCTCAGTGTTGTACATGTGGATATACCTGGCATGTCACTGCATAAATTATCAGTTCTGAGTAAGAATGCTTTACGAGAGCAGTTGAGACATCAAATAGGAGACATTTGCAGGAGGCTCGTTTCAAACAAGTCTCCTCCGGCAAACTGGCAGAATGTACAACCAGTGTTTGCTTAACAAGGTGTGATGAAGCAAAACTGGTTTCTGCAGCCCATCTTCCTCAGTGTAAGCGATGGGAGGAACCCAAAGAATGGAACAATCAGAGGGTGAGGTTACAAAAGGAAAAAGGTCAACAAAGCCCAGCTGGATTGCACATAATATTCAGGAAAGGGGAACAGGTGGCCTATAGCATTTAGTAATGCATGCCATTCGCAAAGTGAGCAGTGAACCATTATAGAAGGAAGAGAGGACTTATTGGCCTTCCAGATGCTGATGGACTCAGCCAGCAGGGCCGTTGGGCAGGGACGGTGAGAGTTATTTCAAATGCTGAAAGGCTATGAATACATTGTTTTGATTTCTGTTGTAGGTCAGTATGTATTGCCATTCCCTTTACTTCCCATCTTCAGTTGAGACTGAGAATGCCGACACTTATGTAGCCAAAAAGGAATGGTGAATACTGGAAAAAGAGGGTCGAGGAAGACATACACAGTTCCAAAAATTATAGTGAGAAATACTTCATTGTCTGGACAGGTAACTTCTTGGTTCACACACACACACACACACACACACACACACACAAACTATTTTTAAATGTCCCCAGGGACAAATAAATCCATCAAGAAACCCAAGGTTTTACTATGGTAGAGTGTAGCAGCACTCCTAAAAGCAAAACAACAGGTAACACTACAAAGTCCCTGCTCTTTATTAGTTCTTATTTAGGGTAAAACATTTTTACAGAGAACTTTGCTCATGCAAATGCAGTTTAAATTGTATGTTGGAAGGGTGAGAGTGTGATGGGCCTTCAGTTCACAGGTCAGTCTCTGAATGGTTTACAACACCCCTGCAGTGTTGTCCATGGCTAGTATTATTTATTTCCTCACTGTGTGTGTGTATGTGTGTGTGTGTGTTAGATAGGACTCCTGCAGTGGGCAGGAGCTTGGGTCCAGTAACCCACGAAGTGCCTTCCAGGTCTGTGATATAAGAACAGTATACTAGAAGGTTACCATCATCAGGACTGTGTCCGGCAATTGAAGGCTTCCTATGGTTCCTGCAATCAAGCACAAACATGGCTAATTATCCATCAGGCTACGCAGCTATTACCCTCATCTGTGAGGCGTCCAGTGCCATCGTCCACATATGCTTTACAAAGCAGAGAAATTTGATTCTAGATACCATGCGAACCAAAGTCCTGGTGGATTATTTCCTGGTTTTTTTTAACATCACATGGGTTAACCAAAAGAAAATGCTCTCCTGTACCAGGCACTGGAGAAGAAGCAGCAGGACGCTGGAATTGGTATTTGTAAAGTCCTGGCCCATCTTCCTTCATGCACAGAGTTTTCTTCCTACACTACAAACCAGGGGCAATCATTTCATCTAGAAACCATGGTAAAATGGGGGAGAAATAGGTGCAAAACAAATCCTTTTTCCAGGAAGAGGAATGAACCATGGGCAAAGGCATGGAGAGAATTTTTTTTGGGGGGGGGGGCACTTTCTCTTTTGTGCAGGGAGGAATTATGGGAGGAATCAAGAAGCTCCATAGGTGAAAGGTCACGTGTAAAGAAGATGACGTTACAGTCAAAGAGGAAGTGGCAAAAAGGAAAGAGAGTACAAAGAGTGCCAAGCTAATTTACACCAGTCTTTAAAGGGATGGCAACTTCTTTGGCCAACTTTTCTCCTGGCTTTCTGCAGGGTCAGGCATGTCAGTAAATGGAAAATGAGGCAACTTGCTTGCCCTCCACGCAGCCACTGCTGAATGCTTCACCCACCTGACGTAGTGCACAAATGCAACCACCAGTGCGCCCAGATAGAATGAGAAGAAACTCAGAAAGCTGAAAAGGATGGCGTTCACATAAACAGAACCTGGGGGAAGGAAAAAGGATCTGCCATCAGCATATGATGAGGATGAACCCATAAGTCTGTCCCTCTGCCGTTAGGCTGCTCTTGCTCATAAAACGGTAGCACAAGTCTTTTCACTCTCTCCAAAGCCTTGCTGCAGCAGACCAGGGGTGCCACATCCCATTTTGAGGTGAACCGGGAAAATGTTGCCACTAGCTGTTGCCCTGCCTCCCCACCACTCCGACCTGGGCGGTGGCTTCTGGTGAGATCTTGCGAGATCTCACTGAAGTCCCCCAAGATTTCATTGAGATCTCATGAGATCTCGAAAGAAACCGGTGCTGCAGCTGGCGCAGCTTCTCCCCTGGCAGCAGATGTGGCAGGGTGGGAGGCGGAGGCAAGGCGGGCAGCAGAGGTGAGTTGGGCGCTGCCTTTGGGGCTTCCACAGTTTGTTCCAGTGCTTCCTTCAGAGAAGCAGGTTTCCTCGGGACTGCAGAGGGGAAGGAGAGGGTTGCATTGCCATTCTATGCCTGCTATGAGGCCAGCAACAATTATCAGCCCCACAACCTACAGATAAAACATAAAGGTGCATTTCAACATGTACCTACTTTGGCCTTGAAAGTGGAACAGTTCTGTGAAAACCAGCCATTTTGAACTAATTTTTAAAAGATCCTATTATTATTATTATTATTATTATTATTATTATTATTATTATTTTGAATGTATACACCGCCCTATACCTGCAGGTCTCAGGATGGTTCACAGAAAAAAGCAAAATATAAAACCACAAAATATGTAATCGAAATAAAAACAACAACCCAGTACCCCCCCAAACCCCACATTTTAAAAAGGCATGGGATGCATTAGCACCATCTAGACTCCTCCTATCTACAGGGACCTTGTTCCCAAATAGTGTACTTCTCTTTCTGAGGCTCATCATAAGAAGAAGTGAACCTTATAGCCAGATACCTTTAATGGAGGGAACAACTGTCACTTCAAGACTCTTCATCCGCTGAAGGTTCCAGGTGTAGTTAGCCTTTCCTAGAGTAAGAAGATTGCAGGGTGGGAGGCGGGGAGACAGAATGAATTTCTTGTGGCCTTGGTCGTGCAACAGCAGTTTAGGCTATTCTGGGCAGAACACGTTGGGGTCCTGTATAACCCCTCACTCACTTGGGGACCTCTCCAAGATGCAGCACAGGAATTGTTGTACAGTACTCTGGTATTTTTGAATGAAACTGCTTTCATAATTTTTCAATAAAAGCAGGAAATGAATGAATGAATGGAATCAACAAATGCTAGATCAATTACAAGAACCCGTGTGATTTCAAAGGACGAATTTATTCAATGTGCACTTAAGACTTTTTGGAGAATTTTAAACAAGTTTTCCCCCAATTGATAAAAGTACTCTCAACTTTTTCATATGCAAAATTCAAGGAATTACTGCTGATTGGTGCTATGCTGATTTTTTTTTTTGTTAGAATTGAGTTTTGCTGTGAAATCTGTCATTTTGGGAGGTCTGAAAATGCACATTAAACCCTTGACCTTCCACCCTTTAATTTATCTGTCTGTCTGTCTGTCTATCTATGCGTGCAACTGTGTGCAGCTATTGTTCCCATAATCCACGACTGCTTTGGGAACAAAAATGATAGAACACACTGAAGAGGCAACTGGGCAATATTCCTTTGAACTTTGATACATATCAAAGGCAGGATCACATTGAAAGGTATGTGGTGCAGATGATATCATCTCTTGATAAGAACTCTTGTCAGGTATTATTTATAGGGTTCATAAGGAGATGCCCAACCTGGGGAGCTCATTCCTTCTTTCCACAGCTGCTTGCTGGGCTTCTATAGGATCCAACTACATTTAGACAACGGATGAAATTTCATGCGGACATTGCCATTGCAGTCTAAGTGTGTCCAAGATGGTGCCTTATGAATAGGCTGCCTTCCCCAACCATACTGGTTCCAGTCCTCTTACCTCGAATGGAGGAAGGTATCGATCCTCCACAGGCATAGTCCTCAGGCTTTATGACAAATACAACGAAGAACTGCATGCTTGGGAAGTCCTTTTTCTGCATAAGGCAAGAAGCAAAATTCAACTTTAAGACTGAGTCTTTCAACAAATGAGAGGATCTCTGTAGTTCTGTAGAAACTTGAAGAGGGTCACAGGATCTTTCTCCATCTATTGTACATCCCTGTCTTAATCTCAACATTTTTTGAACCTAGAGCTGCCTGTGGCTAGAACAATAAAGTGAAAAGGGAAAACAGGGAAATGGCTTAATGGATAGCATAAGCAACTCACCTGCACAGTGATGGCTGCCTGTTTGGTCATGGATTGGTAAACGCCATTAAATTCCACATTATGGTCCAAATCATAAACTGGACACTGCAATAGATAGACATTGCTTGTTAAAGAGTTGCCTTAGGTTCTATGTTAAAGTCACCTTGCACAAATCTTTTCCTGAACTGCAATTTTGCACTGTACAATATACACCAGATATTTTTCTCAATATTGAGGGCAGATGCCGTTTAATGTGGCAGCCTCCAGTCTCTACCAGTGTCTCCTATTTCTTTGTGAAAAAGCTCAGTAAGTATCCCCTCAAAAACCCACAATGCACATGGGATTGTTTGCCCTTTATTTTCAGTTCCTGTTTGTACTGTCTTGACCTGCCCTGAATTGATTACTCCCCTTAAACATGACTGCTTTTCATCGAAAGCCAACTTCTGCATTTTAAAACATTACGTGTTAATTCCAGCTGACCAAGAACAACCGACTTTCATGAGTCTGGAAGAAACTGAGTACAGCTCACAAACAGTGCAGTAGCTTGGGGAGGGGCTAGCCAGTTCTTTTGTATAATAATTTTTTTATTTGGTTTTACAGATATTAATTTATAACAATACAAATTACATATCCATATTTAGAGTTTCCTCCAAATCTCTGGATTTCCCACCTTCCCTTCCATGGGTCCTATTGTACACCTTCTTAACTGCATATTTTTCCACAATCCATATTTTGTATCTTTCCATCTTATCCATAATATTTGTGTTATTAAGATCCTGCTAATGTTTTCATCTGTTTACAGTGATCTCCTAGATAAATTATAAATTTTCCCCATTCTTTATTGAAGTTTAGGTCTTCCAGTCAGTTTTGGCATTTCAGCATGGTCCAACAGCTTGATCTGCCATTCCTCTCTGGTAGGGACTTTATCTTCTTTCCATCTCTGGGCAAATAGCATCCCTGTGGCTGTTGTTGCATACATGTGCGACAATAGCCAGTTCTTTTACCCCAGGTGAAGCCCGGGTGAAGGCTCCCAGCCTGTGTGTGTATGTAGACAAATGTACATGGAGGGGTACAAACTGGGTCTTTGACCCGGGGGAAATAAAGCCTAGTTTTGCCCCTGTCACAAGCCATTATTCCCCTGACCAGTGACCACAAACACACCTAAGCATATTCTCGCCATTTGGCATGAGACCTCAGTTCAAAACATTTAGATCTTAAAAGCCCACACAAAGCTCCCAGTACCTGAGACATAGTTATTGATGCGCAATGCTAAGCCTGGGAAAGCAACACCACAATGTTCTACCAGGCTATTACAGCCCTTCTGTATGACCCAGCCTCCTGGAGCTTACCACAATATCCTGGATGGAGACAACGGAGCATGGGTAGACTGTCTCAGAAGTCACTCTGACTATGACAGAATCCACATCTGGAGGGAACTTGTACAGAAAATACTATGGAAAGAAGGAAAGGATTTTAAGGTTCTTTCTGGTCATGCGCTAAAAACATCCTTATGTCATGAGAAAACCATGCCCACTGGAGAGCCCACAGAAGAATTAAAGGGAGTACGGCCTGTTTGGCCGCATTGGGCGCCAAGCTGAGTGGGCACCTCAGGGGACACTGCAACAATGAGAAGCAACAGAAGGCGAGAGGTGGAGGGGCACCAAATTTGGGCTTTGTACAGGGCACCGCTGAAATTTTAAAGCCCAATTTCCGCTATGGCCAACTTAAGCAAGTCCCTCGTCGCAGAGCATTGGTCTGAAGGGACATGGCATAGTGTGCTGAAGGTAAGCAAGTCTGAACCTCCTCAGTGCCCAGAAGGAAGACTCCCTGGGCACACTGCCTTGAGTTCCAACATAGAGGAAAGGTTGGTGAAATATACTCAGAGTCGCAAAGTGATTTCATGCTCTTTATTCAGCTCATAGTGGTGAGGAGGAATGAGTGAATGTCCCCTCAAAGTATCTGCTTTATATACATTATTTACACAATGGGCTGCACATGATTGGCTAATTCTGGAATTCTACTGTAAGCCAATCAGGTTGTGGATTCACTTATATCTGATTGAGTGGTTCCTGCCAACCAATCATACTGCTGCATTGTTCTAGGACCAATCAGACTGCTGCATTCTGAATCCTATTGTTCTAGGACCAATCAGACTGCTGCAGTTTGGATCCTATTGTTCTAGGACCAATCAGACTGCTGCAGTTTGGATCCTGCATGAACATGTGGCAAGGAGTTGCAGCCGCTCCCAGGCTCCGTCAAGTGCTCCTCTTCGGTTTACGCAGTTGAAAAACATTCACCATTCACTCACACAATGGCAACTGCACAATAACATAAACTATGCATTGTGTTGGCTGCTGCTCTGGACGCCTTTGAGAAGAAGGGCAGGATAGGAATTTAAAATAAAATAATAATAGTAATAATAATGGTCATTAATCTCCTTGTTTGTACTGCACCTGTCCTTTGTACCCATCTTCACAGGGTCAAAAAGCTTACTGTTACAGTCATCTCTTGTTGAATGAGCTCAGCCTGTGTTTTGGCAAAAAAAAATCCTAGCAGACACCATTCCGAAAACCAGAAAAACCAGTTCCTCAAAGATTCTCATTACTGTGGCCTACGAGGACTACAGTGTAGTCATTTCACAAATGCTTCCACTAGCCAGTGGGGGAAATAATAGGAACCTTTCTATTTATTTATCGTTGGCATTAATGAGCTGCTTCTCTGCTAAAAGTACCCCTAACACTGTTGCAATAAAGTAAAAAGAGGAGAAAAGGGAGGGGTGGGAACTGGGCTGAGGCTGAAGGTTAATTGAGGAAAGGGATGGAGGAAAGTCCATCGACATATTTGGATCCAGAGATGATACATCTTTGAAAAGATAACTCACAAGGTGCTTGCCCTCACACTCAGGTAATCAAGCTCAGATACAAATCTTCAAAAGCAGAGTAAACCAAAATAGGATGTTAAGTATGTAGGAATTCCTTATGCAAGATCTGGTAAACAGAGTTAAGACTGTTACACCTAAAGATGGCGGAAGCTTGAAAGAGGTGCTTGAATTCCACTTTGGTCCAAAGGAGTCATTGCTTTTTGTGTGCTCCCTATTACTGAAGGAGCTGCTTTTGAATACATTTGCCCTTGTCCGCTATCAGTCCCATAAGCTGGTGCCTTTCAACTAAGCAAATAGCTTTTCTCCCTTAGCAAATCAAACAAGAAGTGGACTTTGCAGCCATGGGTAAAAATGAACAGCAATGTTCGAAGGAGGGGGGGACGGGACACTTATATGGGACTGAAATACTTCTGCTCACAATGCACAAAGATTATCCTCTCTACTATCTTTGCCACTTTTCATAGATATGGTGTTTTGATTCAGAACTCTGCAAGTGTGTGAAATGTGGCAGGAAAAGGAAGGGACATAATTCGCCAACAGCAGGGGAGGGATGGGACTTTGTAGCCAGAAGCATGATTCACCGAGGCCAGGCTCCAGCATCTTACCTCCTGGGCAACCAAGGCAAGTTGTCTGCTGAAGAAGATGCAGACTGAACTATGCTCCTCAGTGGTGCCACCTTAGGGCGTCATTGCAAACCCCACCAGCTGACTCAGAACCTCGTCAGAAAACCCAGTGTCAATGCACCTACAGCTACAAAGCCTGAGCTGCAGCACGGCCCACTATTCAGTCTGAACATTTCATAGACTTTGAAAAGCCTGCTAGGCTGAGCTCCTGCTCTCCACCACTCCTCACACAAGCCACCACTTCTTGCAAGGTGATGATGATGATGATTATATTTAATAATAAATTTATTTATACCCCGCCCTCCCCAGCCAAAGCTGGGCTCAGGGCGTTCTGAAATAAATAAATAAATTTATTATTTATTCCCCAGCCACTCTGGGCAGCTTCCAACAAAACACTAAAATACAATAACCTATTAAACATTAAAAGCTTCCCTAAACAGGGCTGCCTTCATATGTCTTCTAAAAGTTTGGTAGTTATTTTTCTCTTTGACATCTGGTGGGAGGGCGTTCCACAGGGTGGGCGCCACTACCGAGAAGGCCCTCTGCCTGGTTCCCTGTAACTTGGCTTCTCACAGCAAGGGAACCACCAGAAGGCCCTCAGCGCTGGACCTCAGTGTCCGGGCAGAACGATAACAACAACAACAACAATTTATTATTTATACCCCACACATCTGGCTGGGTTTCCCCAGCCACTCTGGGGGGCTCACAACAGATTAAAAACAGAATACAACATCAAACATTAAAAACCTCCCTAAACAGGGCTGTCTTCAGATGTCTTCTAAAAGTCAGAGACGTAGTTGTTTATTTCCTTGACATCTGATGGGAGCGCGTTCTACAGGGCGGGTGCCACCACCAAGAAGGCCCTCTGCCTGCTTCCCTGTAACCTCACATCTCGCAGTGAGGGAACTGCCAAAAGGACTTTAGAGCTGGACCTCAAAGTCCAGGCAGAATGATGGGGGTGGAGATGCTCCTTCAGTTATACTGGGCCGAGGCAGTTTAGGGATTAGAATACACTGCTTGCTAATGATTTGTTTCTTGGGACATGGCCTCCCCATGTACCTGGACAGGCCAAGAGCCTGGTAGAAGTATGCAACACAATATAATTCTTTCGAATGGCCAAAAATAATGCCCTCTGCTGTCCTTAACGGGCGTTATAACAGGCAGACTTTGTATTTGTGGGCAATCACAGCTGAAGGACATCCAGCACTATTTATTACATTGCCCACTATATACAGAACCTAGGGAATGCTTTGTAAATGCCTTGTTTGTCCAAAAAAGCTACCTCTCCCACCCACGGAGAGTCTGCTATGGCTGCTCAGTGTTGCTAATGCTTCAGTGACTCAAACTGTGGCCCTGTTTGCACTGGCGGCAAGAAAGATCAGGAAGAAGAACCTGGACAAAATTGAAGTAAACTGTGAGGGAGATTCAGAGGCCTAAATAGGAAAATATTGTATGTTGTGTGGAGTCCCCACTCTACAAATCATTTAGTAACGCATCTGCATTTTATTATTTTGATGGTTCAGGCAGTGGCTTTGTTTTTTATATATAATATAGTTATTTCTTTTCCTGGTGGTGTTTGTATGGTTTTGTTATGGCATTTGGCTAGTACAATAAAGCTTATCTACCATATTTTTCCATGTATAAGACGCCCCGATGTATAAGGTGACCCCCTTTTGTTAACCCAAAATTAAAAAATCATTATTTTAGGGTTGCCATATCTCTAGAAATGAAAAAACGGACAATCTGAAGCGGCAGAAAGTTGTTGACCCAGACATTTGCTAAAGAATGAACAAATCCCACCAGTGGTCAGCCTGTAATGGTTGGTGGAACTGGTTCCAGCAGCTTCTTCATGGCAGCTGCAGGAAAGTAAGTAATGGGTGTGTGTGTGTGTATGTGTGCGTGCGTGTTTTAAACCCCATACATTCACCATCTGTGTATAAGACGCCCCCCAATTTTTGACTAATTTTTTTTTAGCAGAAAATATCATCTCATATACGGGAAAATACAGTACTTACAATGGCCACAAGATAATGTTTTCTGGTATTGTGCAATTAGGGCATATCAGCATCTTAAGAAAGGAGAGGTAGTGATCCTAATAGTCAAACTACTAATTATACTCACTTACTCACTTGCCACTGCGGGGGGGGGGGGGGATGTATAATCTATACTTAGCATCCAGTACTCTAACTTACCTGCGGTTGGGAAGGGCTGGCACTGAAGCTAAAAGGAGTGTTCAACCTGAAAACACAGGAGGGGGAAAGATTAAGTATGGATGCCAACATAAAACCCAAAATACACCAGAACATTGGCAGGAAGAAGGTTTTTGAAGGTAAAGCCCATCATAGGAGCCAACTCCAGGGGGCATGGATGCTTGGGTACTCACAATAATATAACTGTGGAGGCCAGGCACCCGCAAAGTCAATGAGAAAAGCCGGCAGGTATTTTCCCCGCTCATCAGTTCATTTGGTATATAATAGGTGCCAAAGCAAAACTGAGAAGCTGGATTATGAAAGCATCTCTTTCTCCTTGAATCAGATGCCCTGAATTACCCTGTTCACCCTTCATAGAAGAAAGTGATCTCTGAACCTAAGGTCTTTTCCTCAGAGGGGAAAAAGTCAGGCAGTTTCATTGCATCGCTTAAGGCAGGCTTCCTCAACCTCGGCCCTCCAGATGTTTTTGGCCTACAACTCCCATGATCCCTAGCTAGCAGGACCAGTGGTCAGGGATGATGGGAATTGTAGTCTCAAAACATCTGGCAGGCCGAGTTTGAGGAAGCCTGGCTTAAGACAATAGACCAATCATCAGGTGACTGATGGCTTCTTCAGCAGAGATCAAATTACAGATGTTTTGAGGGAAAATCAACACCTCCCTCCTGAAACCATCCTCTGTCCAATTCAATTTAGTTTCTGTCTGGAAATACAGAGGAACTGCTCCAACTTCCAGTCACTATGTGTCAATCTTGGTTGGAGTAAAAGTGCAAGAGGGAATATGCCAATCCCTCTTTTTCCCCATTTGTTTATGATAGCAGTGGTTCTCAAACTTTCTTTTCTGGGCTAGAATCAAAAGTTGTTCATACAAATACATTGGAAAACAAAATGAAACAACTCGTGGCAGTGTTTGCTTTATAACACAATTACTTTCTAATATGATCATGGGACATCCAGTAAGTATAAAATAAATGCAGCTACATAAGAACATGAGTCATTTCCAAAATATAATTATAAACGAGCCTCTTACATATGTACCTTATGTATGAACACATATTCAATGAGCTTGATTGTCCTTGAATCTTCCCACCAGACTTGCCACCCTCTCCTTCCACACCAGTTTGGTACACCACACTCTTTGGGAACCACAGATTTGTAGTGATCTGTTTTGTGCTACAAGTCTGTTTCAGCTCTGTAAGCTGCACTAATGTTGTGGAAAGCAGTTACTTCCTTTATCTTTTTGTATGCTTTGTGATAATGGTGTGTGTGTGTGTTTTAAGGAAATCAAATTACCAATGGCTGAATAAACAAACTCTTAGAAAAGCCAGCAGGGGTTTCCATGGATATTCAATAGCACAAGGCAGAAAAGTGAAAATCTCCATGTATATAAAAGGGGGTGGGCTTCACACATCTGCATTTATAGCTGCCCAGCACAAACCCAGTGTGTCAGGACAAGCTAAGACAGATGGGTTGCAAGTTGAAGGTACACACACACACACTTGAGGATCCAACTAAAATTTATCCAAGAGTAAAAAAGAAGTTTTAGGCTTGGACTCTGCCAGAAGAGAGTGATGCTGTCCACCAGGAGTGCCAGCTTGGCCCTGTGACCATGGGTGCCCTAGGCCATGGGTGCCATGCAGCGTGCATGGCCCTGACACTGAAATTTGTGAGTGCCTGGCCCCTTCGTGGGGAATTTTGTGGGTGCTCGGGCACCCAGGGCCCCAGGGAGTTGGCACCTATGCTGTCCACCAGCTTTCCCTTGCAATCTGTCTCCAAGCTGTGCTAACAATAAGCCAGAGCAACCTGAACCGATTATACCATATCTCAAAGTAGCCTAAGGTCTTCTAGTCACAGTGGTAATACGTATGTGTAACTGACAGCAACCGTGAATGCAGAACAAAAAAACACAGACAAGTTCAGAGTCAAAAACGTGAACCACTCACATAAGTTGGAAGCTCTTAATCTTGGTGACCTGCAGTCTGTATAGGGCATTATAGGGGGCCATGGAAGCCACATCTACAAATATGATCTGCTCAGAAGGTCCACTGTCAGGTGTGGGCTGTGAAGGGCAGAGGGTACGGCTCACTTCTTGGTAGTTATAACTTCTTTGGTAACTGAAAAAACAAGAATAAAATCCAGAATTCTTCATACCCAAGAAAAATGACATTGCTAAATTCTAGAGGACCAGCCATGTTGAACCATATTCAGTATGCACTGATGAAAGGGCTATAGGATTCTGCAGGAGCCCCAGCATGCCAGCAGAATTGAGACACCCCTCTGCCCCTGAAGACAGCCTTCCACCACGCCACAGATATAATGGGTGGGACCTGTGATGCCATGATATGCTCTCATTCCCTATTCGATGGAGGGGACTAAATATGGAAAACCTTAAACAGAATAGCATCAAATACACCAGGTCAGGCAATGACAATACTACAACTACTTACAGGCCTCGAAAAATAAGTGGGACCTGCCAGGATAGCACTCCTTTCTGCTGCCGAACTACAAACAAGACTGGATACTGAAGATCTTCAGAGTTACTCTGCACATTAACCCGGACTGCATCCACCTGCAAAGAGAAAAAAATATGTACAAGGACTCAATAATTAAAAACCCACATAGCGTCATCTCTAAGGGTGCCCATGATGGGCAGGCAAGAGGAACAGATGGTCCCCTACCCTCTGAACGTGAAGTTCCAGATTTCATTTAAAGAACAAAAACCAGATTGTTTCTAGGATTTGTCAAACCTGGGATAGGAGGCAATCATTTGCAGGCACCATTCTCCTCATTAGTTTTCTGAGAAACCTGCCTCCATTTTGCCAATGAACTTGCCACAGACGTTTAATATGTGGTTACCTGCCCCATGTAATAATCTAATTTGAGAGATAAGGCACTTGGAATATGGTCAGCAGTGTCTCTCATAGCAAATGCCACTTGGCATTCTGCTGGAGGGTCCTGTCCACCCCCCCCCGCCCCGCGTCTTATAAAGATGTCCTCCACTGGGGCGTAGGAAGGTGGGTACGGCCCGCCCCAGGCGTCATCCTTGAGGGGTGTGTGTGACAAAATGCCACACCGTGGGAGGCGGCACGGGGCCCGGCCTGCAGTGCACCTGAGCCACTCGCCTCTCCTGGGAGTGACGCGGTGGCTCAGGGCCATGCGCTGCCCATAACGGCAGCATAGTGCTTGAATCCGCCAGGCAGACTCTGTGGGCAGCTCCCCACGCCACCCCCCTGGGCGAATTGCTGTGCTGCCTCCGTGCAGCACCCCCATGCGCGGATTGCCCTGCCCCCATGGATGGATCGCCACGCCACCCCTGCCACTCTGTGCCCCTGGCCCTTCGTCCTGAGATGGGCAGTAATCTTTCCTTGGGGTTGCCCTTACTGCCACTCCTGTTATCTCACATCAAAAACGTCAGAAGGTGTAGTGATAAGCCAAGCTTTTCCTGCTCACAATGTTCAGCAAAAGAGGAAGAATGTAGCCTTGAAATGTAGGAGAACCTGTAACTGCCCGTCAGCTGCAGACCGAAAACATCCGCAGGGCAGAAGTGGCTCAAGAAGCCAGATGTCCTCATGGCAGATGTCTATTAATGTTGCCATGGCAACACAAGCTATGCGACAAGCATATCTTTCTCTCCTCCATAAAGTTTAATAAAAGCTGGCAAGGCACCCTCGAGGCCAGGATCCATGGGGACAAAATGAAACCTGTGATATTTCACACGTACATTCTCCCCGTCAACCCCACGCTTTATACTCTGCACCAAGGCAATAGTCGCAACACCCTGAGGCACCCCACAGGCTCGGCGCTCAGTGTGGCAGAACTGGTCGCACTGCTCTAAATCTACCTCTTGCCTGGGCCAGAGAGGGGGGGGGGGGGTTGGAAAAACTTGTAAGCAAGACAAATCCCTTCTCACCAGATCAATGTGGAATTAGAAAGATTAAGAATTGTAATTACCAGGAATTATAAAACCTCAAAGCTGATAAATTTAGCCATTTGTCTTTTTATTTATTTATTTGGAACCTCTATGGCATTCTATCATTCCCATGTTCTCCACAGTCATGAAGTCTGAAAGCTTCCATCATAAAATAAGCCTATATTCTCAGAATATAGGATGTGGCCCACACCAAGGCTTTTTGCTGGCTAAAGCGAGGGGCAACCCCACCCCACCCCATTCCTCTTGCTGAAGCCAATAAGGTTCACACAGATGAATTTTACTTCCACAGGATCCCATCCTTCACTGCACTTCAAGAGAGGGGAGCAGGGGCCCTTCATAGCACACAGAGATCTATACTGCATTAGGGAGGGTGTCTCTCCCCCCCCCCCCCGTGTGTGTGGGGGGGCTACCACTGCCCCACTCCTTCCAGCAATCACTGCCTCTGGCAACTGCCTCACTCTGTCAGCCCCGAGCTACACAAAAGCTCTGATGCCAGCCACATGAGACTTCTGGTCCACACATTGCCATCTTTTGCACTGAATAATTTTTAAAGAACAGAAGCTCGTAATTTGAATGCTATAGCCCTTCTTTGAGGTGGTAGTTTGCAAACCACCCAGTATCATGGAAACAGCCTGAGATGCAAATTATAACACCTCAGCATTCTTTAGCGTGTGTGTGTCTGCGTCTGTGTGTGGTGTTGTGTAACGTGCATAAAAATGGAAAGTAGATGGTGACCAACCTCCTGGTCATAGTCTCCTTGGTTACCACCTAATGTTTGCTTCTATAAACTACGCCATTAAAATATTTTACCGTTGTATCCCTTTTCTGGCAGCTAAAGGTAAAGGCAATCACAGCTTTGAAAAGGTGCACCTTATGTTGTGCCAATTTATGGCCACTTAAAGTAAAGCTTTATTTGCAAGTTTTCAAAGCCTTCTCAAGCTAGAGATGTCTTGGAACTATCATTGCCTGAGAAATTTGTAATCGGGCAATGCTACCTTTGATATCTTGTATCTATGTCAATGCTTAAAGAGTTAATGAAATCCCCTCCAGGCTATATACATGTTCTTGAGAATGCAGTCCAGTCCACAACAGAAAAAAGGTTCCCCGTCTTTGCATCAAGGCTAAATTTCTTTCAGTGTTTCATTAAAGCAGAGAATGCTTTAATATTCAAGAATGGCTCTGAGCATCTGAATGTGTATCTGAAGAAGTGTGCGTGTACATGAAAGCTTATACCCAGAACAAACTTAGTTGGTCTCTAAGGTGCTACTGGACAATTTTTAAATTTATTTCGACTGTGTCAGACCAACACAGCTACCTACCTGGCTCTGAGTATGAAAGTCAAAGATTTGTACCATTTTCACCCCAGAAGTGGGAGAAAAATGCCCCATGATTCTGGTCTCCTGCTGTGGCTGAGTGGTTAGGAAACGGCTCTGTGGTATCTGCTAGGTAATTTTAATCCCAGGCATGCTCCTCTCTTCTGCCCCTAATATGACTGGGTTTTGTGGGGGTGGGGTGGGGTGTGTGTGCCAGGAATGTAAAACATGAGTGAAGGAAGTGCTTTTTTCCTAGGAAAAAAGGTGCCAGAACTCACCACCTAAGTTGTGTGGGATGTGACATAAGCCGCAACACTTCCTGTTTGCCCAGAGTGGACATGCGGGGTTACTCCAGTTCCAGAAGGACTTCCTGTCATACCTGCTCTGGAGCTTCCTCCCCCTGTGTGTAACCAGGTAGTTGGGTGTGAGCCTGGGAGACCCCATAAGAGGAGCTGGTTGCACAGCCATCTTCCTCTTGATGCCATGCTCTCTGGATACTGATGTATTTTGCTGTCTGCTGGCTCTCAAACCTTCTTCTGTAACTCTAAGTGAAAGCCTGCCTTCAGGGATCCAACTGTGAACTGAATGTGAGTAAATTTCTTCTTGTTTTTTTGTGTGTTTTTTTAAGCTTCTTGTGTCTATATTCTTTTTAGGAGGGACAAAGGGGTCTTACCGGGAATATACTCCAATCTGGGCATGCCAGATTGGATTGCTTAACTAAAGAGATTCAAACGAATCTGCAACTAGCTTCCTGCTGTGTATAGAAGGGAATGAACTCTGCTGTATGACTCACTAGTGTGAGTTAGGAAGGATAATATTTAATCAATATATATCCTCTCCTAGTATCCACAACATTCCCACAAGTCGCCAACCCAGACACCACCGTCACCAACATCTTGTAATGCAAGTCATGTGACAAGATGCCGGGTTGGCCGCTCTCCCCACTCCACTCAGGCCACTTTGGCTGCCATCCTGCGCACCTCACCACTTAGGGACCTCCTTTGCTGGGTTGAGCAGACTTGTTGAGCAAAGCATGGCAAAAAAGGTGCCAGAACTGTGTTCTGGCAGAAAAAAATCCCTGTGTGAGAGCATGATGTCCCTGGAGCCATTGGACTTGGGGTGCAATAGTATCCCTTTGTGTGCTCTGTAGTCTGTAAGATACAAGATGGTGTGGTGGAGGTGTCCCCAATTGTCACACTGTCACTGGCTGCTTCCATCGCCACACATAATGGGGTGTGTTGCCAGTCCCACCTGCAATTGGAGGGCAGTAACAAAGCTTGTGCTTATCAGGGCAAGATATCCTTCCATTTTCTATCTTTTTTATAAAAAAGTATTTCCCCCTCTTGCCCTAGGCTGAATAAGTGTAGTATTTGGCAGGTGTACAGTGTATCTGTGGGCATCCGCTGGCATCAAGGTGAGTAAAAGATTGCTCTGTAATGGACTGACCTGTGAACCAGGAAGTTAAACCTTGCCTCAGGCACCAGACACAAACACATACACATCTTGCAACTATGAGAAAATACAGTGTTGCTGGAGGGCTTCCTGATGCAAGGAATGGGAAGTGCTTTTAATATTAGATAAACACAAAGCATTATTGCAACATGTACCCACTGTACCCACCCCATGTGATGTTTTCTTCCAGCACTAATAGACGCCAGAAGGGAAACTTGTTTTAATCAGGACTATAGCAGAAGGAAAGGTTGACACCCCTCCCCATGTGTTACAGTACCAATGAAAATCAGAGCTCCCTGCAGCAGTTAACAATTAAAAAATAACCACAAGTTCAGGTTCACATCTAGCTTCAGCCTTAGGGGGGTATATTCACATTATGGCTTACTCCTCCATCTCATTATTTAATTCTGCTCTAACAGGTATACCATACAACATAGAAACCGGGTACTCTAACAAATATATCTAGCTATATCTGGGTAAGGTAAAGGTAAAGGGACCCCTGACCATTAGGTCCAGTCGTGGCCAACTCTGGGGTTGCAGCGCTCATCTCGCTTTATTGGCCGAGGGAGCCGGCATACAGCTTCCGGGTCATGTGGCCAGCATGACTAAGCCGCTTCTGGCGAACCAGAGCAGCGCACGGAAACGCCATTTACCTTCCCGCCGGAGCAGTACCTATTTATTTACTTGCACTTGACGTGCTTTCGAACTGCTAGGTTGGCAGGAGCTGGGACCGAGCAACGGAAGCTCACCCCATTGCGGGGATTCGAACCGCCAACCTTCTGATCGGCAAGCCCAAGGGGCTTAGTGGTTTAACCCACAGCGCCACCCGCGTCCCATTATATCTGGGTAGGTAACAGCTATATCCCAATGTGTTCTATGGCATCTCCAAAGATTTTATGAATGCATTCTCATTAAACAATAGATGTTTCTTTGTTTCCCTGACAAATATTCATCTATATATATACAGTACTGGACAGAACTAAGATGTTTCATGACTCAAAAGCTTCAGACAAACGTGGCCTCTCTCTCTCTTTTGAATAAAACTCCCAAATCAAGCAAAAAGCTTAAGACAAACGTGATGCCTCTTGCTTTTCTGAATTAAACTGCCAAATCGAGCAATCAGCCGCAGAAAATGTTTCATCAGAAAGAAGGGCAAGAAGTTAAGGATGGATGCATTTAAAACACACACACACACACCCCAAACAATGCAAGTGTTTCCTGGGCAACTGGGGAAGATAATGGACCAGACAAATGCACCTTTCTCCCACCCCCACTATAGACTCTCAAGGAGGGAAGATCAGCAGCCTGCGGTCGGTCCCAAACCGAATCTAAAGCGCACCCCCCCCCCAAAGAAGGGTTCGAGACATTAGGGTTTCCCCACCGAATCGCCCCAAGGTCGATCCATCTCTCCTAGCATCATCAGATGCAGGCGCGCAGGCGAGACGGGTCTCGCTTCCCTGCCGTGGATCTCCTGCCCTTCCTATCCCAGCTCTGGCTGGCTGCTCTTCCGCAGAGAGGGCTCTCTGGACCCACCGACCATCCATAGCAGCGGCCACGCAGGCCTGCCTCTCTCCTGGCGCCACCTGCCCTGCCTGGGGGGACGGGGGGGGGGAATCTACGCTCCTCGCAGGTGAATCTGGCTCGGGAGTCTGATGGGGACCGCGCGCCCCTGGACCGGTCGTCCGGGCTCTGCTGCCGGGCAGCGGCGAGGAGGACAGCAGCCCTGGGCGGTGCTTCGCCTTACCTGGCCCGGCTTGCTGGTGTAGTTGAAGGCGTAAAGGCGCTCGGCGGCTCGGTTGACCTGGCCGGAGTAGACGACGTCGAACTGGGCTGCCTCTTCCGCGCCGGCGGCGGCCCCGGCGCCTCTCCTTTGCGCGCGGGGAGGCTGCAGCTCGCGGGATCCGGC